>NC_059502.1:52210620-52513651 GCF_914767665.1 Harmonia axyridis | reverse complement strand
GTACAATATGGTTATTTTCATTTCAAACACATATATGTATATCTAAATACATATTAGACATTCGAATAAAATTTTTTCCTTTTCAAATTACTCGATTAATCCTAGATAAATTTTTCCGATGAAAAGCTACAATGAGTTGTATTATTTACTTCTTGTCACAAATTTCATAGTTTTTATATTTCTCCTCAATGAAAAAGGTCACAGACATAGACAAGATAATAGTCTTGAGTCTGAATGAAAAAAACCAACAATAAAACAATCATTTATCTTTTCAGAGGCAATTACGAATTTCTTGTATAAACGACCTCAAACTGTCTTTGGATTATTATTGGATTTCGTGTTTAAACACCAAATCTTGCGTGCTTCAGGTAATTATCAAAAACTGACTGCACATATTTCAACCATCTTCAATCAAATAGACCGATAGTAGGAGAAGCTCACACGCGAATCAGCTCAAAAAAAACAGTAGGAGTGGCCTTTATCTGTGACTTCAAGGCTGTGAAAATTTTTGATTTACTTCTCGGAAAACAATTTTTTCATTTTGTTATATTTTATCCTAATTCTAAATAATACTGTGGATTGGCTTGGTTTCTACTTGTTCGAAATTCATTTTAAATCGAAAATTAAATGACAGTCATTATATTTCATCTTTTTTTTTCGTATTCCTGGTACTGTATGCATAATGGAAACTGTTTTGGAGGAAGCTAACCTTATGGTCATCAATATACATACCGGGTGTAATAGGATCATGGTACACACCCCTTATCTCCCTTAAATTTGAAGGTTATAGATTGAAATTTAGGATAATAATAATAATAATAATAATAGGTATTTATTTCCAGAATTGTATGTACATTACAAAATGATAAAAACAAGTCACAAATTCTTACAAAAAAATAAATCAATGAACTAATATATCTATGATATTTGTACATGACAAAAGACTATAAATTCATTTAAAGAATATGGTTCACATTTAATTAACAGTTCGAATAATTGTCTCTTGAAGAGTTTAATTTCTTTAATTGATCTTATTTTTCTAGGTAAATGATTGAACAGTTTCATACTGATTTAGTAATTATTACGCTCTGTACTCGTTAGTCTGTGAATAGGTAATAGATATTCAATCATTATCCTGGTAGGATTCATATTTTTACAATCCTGAAAATAGGAATTGTTCTCAAACAAAAATAACAAGAGTTTATAGATATATAAACCAGGGGAAATTTAATGAAGGAAACATCACTCTTAAATTAAATTTCCCTGTTGGTTTCTTCTTTATTATCTTCTTCATTTTCCTCTTCACTTTCAACACTTTCTTCATCTTCTTCATATTCTTCATCACTGTCCATCTTGTCGAAACGATGTATATTGACATTCTGCCAATTTGTATCGAAGATAGTGAAGGTACCTTCGAAAATTAACGTTGTCCTACACATCGGACAACATTTGGAAGAACTGGAGCACCACCTGTCGATGCATTCTTTGTGAAAACAATGCCTGCAATCGGTTAGGTACAGTTCTCCAGTCAACCTACTCAGACATACGCTGCAGTCTTCCTCAAAAGTTATACCCCTAGGAAAAAAAAAGTACATATTAATTCGCTGTTTGATAGGTACAATATGGTTATCGTTCATTTCATACACATATATTGAACAAAAATTTCTTTATAAAAATGCAACATTCAGAAACTGAAGATAACATTCGATTATATTGTTTCAAAAATAATTAAAGAAAACAATGATGTAAAAGCATTACCTTTCTGTACAGTCGTTGTACAACTTTTCGAAACTGAACTCATATAAATGATCCAAAGACATCTTTTTAGCTTTAAAATTATCTGTTCTGTACTTCACCACTGTTGAACTGATACTAAGCTAGTAAGCGTACCAACACACTTAAGTACTCAAATACGTCAGGCGCGGATCCAGGACCCACTTTTGGGGGGGGGGGAAAATTCTAGATTCTTCCGCCATTTTGGGACGTCATTTTTTTTTGCCGTTCATTAATATGGGTTTTCACAAAATGCATTGAAGGTGGAATGAATAGAATAAAAAATGTCCCCATTCATTTACTTGTATTTTCACATTATATGAAGTAACAAAGTGTATTAATTACATATCGATATTTATTTTGAAGTATCAAACTACTCAAACTGATTTCGTTCTTTAGTTGAACGTTTCGAAATTCAATCTAAACAATGTGAAAAGAGAATATGATTTTTATTTTCGTTCAATTATATCTGATTTATTTTATCACCTTGGTAAAATAAATATTTCAAAAAAGGGTTAAACTGTCGTTTCTTATTTGTTGACAGATACATTCCAAGAATTATTCATCTGATAATAAATTAGATAGTTAAAATTTTCAGAATGGCCGTCAACCTCATTAGGTAAGTCATTATAAATATGACAAATAAATATTTTAAATGTACCTACACTCATTAAGAGTACCTAAGTCAAACTTTTGTTGGTTATCTGATGATGCCACGTTCATTAAACCATTATTTAACTTTCTAATAGATAACAGAGGTATCCATAAGAATTTGTGAATAAACTAAATTAGGTCCTGATATCAGCAACTAAATTCTTATTGTTCAGGGGTCAGTGATAAATAAATACCACGAAAAAAAAATTATAAAACAAATAAACATTTTAAAAAAACTTCAAGAAAAGCGTCTAACTTTTTCTGCTTATCTGATCACGTTATGGTCATTAAAGCATTATTTAATTATTTACTGATAGATAGTTGAATAATTCTCATACTTTCTTCTTAAAGTTATTCAACTATCTGTTTGTAATTAAAAAATGGATTAATAATTTTTTATGCATGATGTTATCAGATAAGTCACTATTGTTTGATGACTTCTTACAAGTTTTTTAAAATGTTTATTTGTCAAGCTATTATGGCTCATGAAATGGCATTTAATAATAACTTACTAATAGATGGCTGTAATTCGCTGTTTGAAAGGTACAATATGGTTATTTTCATTTCAAACACATATATGTATATCTAAATACATATTAGACATTCGAATAAAATTTTTTCCTTTTCAAATTACTCGATTAATCCTAGATAAATTTTTCCGATGAAAAGCTACAATGAGTTGTATTATTTACTTCTTGTCACAAATTTCATAGTTTTTATATTTCTCCTCAATGAAAAAGGTCACAGACATAGACAAGATAATAGTCTTGAGTCTGAATGAAAAAAACCAACAATAAAACAATCATTTATCTTTTCAGAGGCAATTACGAATTTCTTGTATAAACGACCTCAAACTGTCTTTGGATTATTATTGGATTTCGTGTTTAAACACCAAATCTTGCGTGCTTCAGGTAATTATCAAAAACTGACTGCACATATTTCAACCATCTTCAATCAAATAGACCGATAGTAGGAGAAGCTCACACGCGAATCAGCTCAAAAAAAACAGTAGGAGTGGCCTTTATCTGTGACTTCAAGGCTGTGAAAATTTTTGATTTACTTCTCGGAAAACAATTTTTTCATTTTGTTATATTTTATCCTAATTCTAAATAATACTGTGGATTGGCTTGGTTTCTACTTGTTCGAAATTCATTTTAAATCGAAAATTAAATGACAGTCATTATATTTCATCTTTTTTTTTCGTATTCCTGGTACTGTATGCATAATGGAAACTGTTTTGGAGGAAGCTAACCTTATGGTCATCAATATACATACCGGGTGTAATAGGATCATGGTACACACCCCTTATCTCCCTTAAATTTGAAGGTTATAGATTGAAATTTAGGATAATAATAATAATAATAATAATAGGTATTTATTTCCAGAATTGTATGTACATTACAAAATGATAAAAACAAGTCACAAATTCCTTACAAAAAAATAAATCAATGAACTAATATATCTATGATATTTGTACATGACAAAAGACTATAAATTCATTTAAAGAATATGGTTCACATTTAATTAACAGTTCGAATAATTGTCTCTTGAAGAGTTTAATTTCTTTAATTGATCTTATTTTTCTAGGTAAATGATTGAACAGTTTCATACTGATTTAGTAATTATGACGCTCTGTACTCGTTAGTCTGTGAATAGGTAATAGATATTCAATCATTATCCTGGTAGGATTCACATTTTTACAATCCTGAAAATAGGAATTGTTCTCAAACAAAAATAACAAGAGTTTATAGATATATAAACCAGGGGAAATTTAATGAAGGAAACATCACTCTTAAATTAAATTTCCCTGTTGGTTTCTTCTTTATTATCTTCTTCATTTTCCTCTTCACTTTCAACACTTTCTTCATCTTCTTCATATTCTTCATCACTGTCCATCTTGTCGAAACGATGTATATTGACATTCTGCCAATTTGTATCGAAGATAGTGAAGGTACCTTCGAAAATTAACGTTGTCCTACACATCGGACAACATTTGGAAGAACTGGAGCACCACCTGTCGATGCATTCTTTGTGAAAACAATGCCTGCAATCGGTTAGGTACAGTTCTCCAGTCAACCTACTCAGACATACGCTGCAGTCTTCCTCAAAAGTTATACCCCTAGGAAAAAAAAAGTACATATTAATTCGCTGTTTGATAGGTACAATATGGTTATCGTTCATTTCATACACATATATTGAACAAAAATTTCTTTATAAAAATGCAACATTCAGAAACTGAAGATAACATTCGATTATATTGTTTCAAAAATAATTAAAGAAAACAATGATGTAAAAGCATTACCTTTCTGTACAGTCGTTGTACAACTTTTCGAAACTGAACTCATATAAATGATCCAAAGACATCTTTTTAGCTTTAAAATTATCTGTTCTGTACTTCACCACTGTTGAACTGATACTAAGCTAGTAAGCGTACCAACACACTTAAGTACTCAAATACGTCAGGCGCGGATCCAGGACCCACTTTTGGGGGGGGGGAAAATTCTAGATTCTTCCGCCATTTTGGGACGTCATTTTTTTTTGCCGTTCATTAATATGGGTTTTCACAAAATGCATTGAAGGTGGAATAAATAGAATAAAAAATGTCCCCATTCATTTACTTGTATTTTCACATTATATGAAGTAACAAAGTGTATTAATTACATATCGATATTTATTTTGAAGTATCAAACTACTCAAACTGATTTCGTTCTTTAGTTGAACGTTTCGAAATTCAATCTAAACAATGTGAAAAGAGAATATGATTTTTATTTTCGTTCAATTATATCTGATTTATTTTATCACCTTGGTAAAAATAAATATTTCAAAAAAGGGTTAAACTGTCGTTTCTTATTTGTTGCCAGATACATTCCAAGAATTATTCATCTGATAATACATTAGATAGTTAAAATTTTCAGAATGGCCGTCAACCTCATTAGGTAAGTCATTATAAATATGACAAATAAATATTTTAAATGTACCTACACTCATTAAGAGTACCTAAGTCAAACTTTTGTTGGTTATCTGATGATGCCACGTTCATTAAACCATTATTTAACTTTCTAATAGATAACAGAGGTATCCATAAGAATTTGTGAATAAACTAAATTAGGTCCTGATATCAGCAACTAAATTCTTATTGTTCAGGGGTCAGTGATAAATAAATACCACGAAAAAAAAATTATAAAACAAATAAACATTTTAAAAAAACTTCAAGAAAAGCGTCTAACTTTTTCTGCTTATCTGATCACGTTGTGGTCATTAAAGCATTATTTAATTATTTACTGATAGATAGTTGAATAATTCTCATACTTTCTTCTTAAAGTTATTCAACTATCTGTTTGTAATTAAAAAATGGATTAATAATTTTTTATGCATGATGTTATCAGATAAGTCACTATTGTTTGATGACTTCTTACAAGTTTTTTAAAATGTTTATTTGTCAAGCTATTATGGCTCATGAAATGGCATTCAATAATAACTTACTAATAGATGGCTGTAATTCGCTGTTTGAAAGGTACAATATGGTTATTTTCATTTCAAACACATATATGTATATCTAAATACATATTAGACATTCGAATAAAATTTTTTCCTTTTCAAATTACTCGATTGATCCTAGATAAATTTTTTCGATGAAAAGCTACAATGAGTTGTATTATTTACTTCTTGTCACAAATTTCATAGTTTTTATATTTCTCTTCAATGAAAAAGGTCACAGACATAGACAAGATAATTGTCTTGTGTCTGAATGAAAAAAACCAACAATAAAACAATCATTTATCTTTTCAGAGGCAATTACGAATTTCTTGTATAAACGACCTCAAACTGTCTTTGGATTATTATTGGATTTCGTGTTTAAACACCAAATCTTGCGTGCTTCAGGTAATTATCAAAAACTGACTGCACATATTTCAACCATCTTCAATCAAATAGACCGATAGTACGAGAAGCTCACACGCGAATCAGCTCAAAAAAAAACAGTAGGAGTGGCCTTTATCTGTGACTTCAAGGCTGTGAAAATTTTTGATTTACTTCTCGGAAAACAATTTTTTCATTTTGTTATATTTTATCCTAATTCTAAATAATACTGTGGATTGGCTTGGTTTCTACTTGTTCGAAATTCATTTTAAATCGAAAATTAAATGACAGTCATTATATTTCATCTTTTTTTTTCCGTATTCCTGGTACTGTATGCATAATGGAAACTGTTTTGGAGGAAGCTAACCTTATGGTCATCAATATACATACCGGGTGTAATAGGATCATGGTACGCACCCCTTATCTCCCTTAAATTTGAAGGTTATAGATTGAAATTTAGGATAATAATAATAATAATAATAGGTATTTATTTCCAGAATTGTATGTACATTACAAAATGATAAAAACAAGTCACAAATTCCTTACAAAAAAATAAATCAATGAACTAATATATCTATGATATTTGTACATGACAAAAGACTATAAATTCATTTAAAGAATATGGTTCACATTTAATTAACAGTTCGAATAATTGTCTCTTGAAGAGTTTAATTTCTTTAATTGATCTTATTTTTCTAGGTAAATGATTGAACAGTTTCATACTGATTTAGTAATTATTACGCTCTGTACTCGTTAGTCTGTGAATAGGTAATAGATATTCAATCATTATCCTGGTAGGATTCACATTTTTACAATCCTGAAAATAGGAATTGTTCTCAAACAAAAATAACAAGAGTTTATAGATATATAAACCAGGGGAAATTTAATGAAGGAAACATCACTCTTAAATTAAATTTCCCTGTTGGTTTCTTCTTTATTATCTTCTTCATTTTCCTCTTCACTTTCAACACTTTCTTCATCTTCTTCATATTCTTCATCACTGTCCATCTTGTCGAAACGATGTATATTGACATTCTGCCAATTTGTATCGAAGATAGTGAAGGTACCTTCGAAAATTAACGTTGTCCTACACATCGGACAACATTTGGAAGAACTGGAGCACCACCTGTCGATGCATTCTTTGTGAAAACAATGCCTGCAATCGGTTAGGTACAGTTCTCCAGTCAACCTACTCAGACATACGCTGCAGTCTTCCTCAAAAGTTATACCCCTAGGAAAAAAAAAGTACATATTAATTCGCTGTTTGATAGGTACAATATGGTTATCGTTCATTTCATACACATATATTGAAGAAAAATTTCTTTATAAAAATGCAACATTCAGAAACTTAAGATAACATTCGATTATATTGTTTCAAAAATAATTAAAGAAAACAATGATGTAAAAGCATTACCTTTCTGTACAGTCGTTGTACAACTTTTCGAAACTGAACTCATATAAATGATCCAAAGACATCTTTTTAGCTTTAAAATTATCTGTTCTGTACTTCACCACTGTTGAACTGATACTAAGCTAGTAAGCGTACCAACACACTTAAGTACTCAAATACGTCAGGCGCGGATCCAGGACCCACTTTTGGGGGGGGGGAAAATTCTAGATTCTTCCGCCATTTTGGGACGTCATTTTTTTTTGCCGTTCATTAATATGGGTTTTCACAAAATGCATTGAAGGTGGAATGAATAGAATAAAAAATGTCCCCATTCATTTACTTGTATTTTCACATTATATGAAGTAACAAAGTGTATTAATTACATATCGATATTTATTTTGAAGTATCAAACTACTCAAACTGATTTCGTTCTTTAGTTGAACGTTTCGAAATTCAATCTAAACAATGTGAAAAGAGAATATGATTTTTATTTTCGTTCAATTATATCTGATTTATTTTATCACCTTGGTAAAAATAAATATTTCAAAAAAGGGTTAAACTGTCGTTTCTTATTTGTTGACAGATACATTCCAAGAATTATTCATCTGATAATACATTAGATAGTTAAAATTTTCAGAATGGTCGTCAACCTCATTAGGTAAGTCATTATAAATATGACAAATAAATATTTTAAATGTACCTACACTCATTAAGAGTACCTAAGTCAAACTTTTGTTGGTTATCTGATGATGCCACGTTCATTAAACCATTATTTAACTTTCTAATAGATAACAGAGGTATCCATAAGAATTTGTGAATAAACTAAATTAGGTCCTGATATCAGCAACTAAATTCTTATTGTTCAGGGGTCAGTGATAAATAAATACCACGAAAAAAAAATTATAAAACAAATAAACATTTTAAAAAAACTTCAAGAAAAGCGTCTAACTTTTTCTGCTTATCTGATCACGTTATGGTCATTAAAGCATTATTTAATTATTTACTGATAGATAGTTGAATAATTCTCATACTTTCTTCTTAAAGTTATTCAACTATCTGTTTGTAATTAAAAAATGGATTAATAATTTTTTATGCATGATGTTATCAGATAAGTCACTATTGTTTGATGACTTCTTACAAGTTTTTTAAAATGTTTATTTGTCAAGCTATTATGGCTCATGAAATGGCATTTAATAATAACTTACTAATAGATGGCTGTAATTCGCTGTTTGAAAAGTACAATATGGTTATTTTCATTTCAAACACATATATGTATATCTAAATACATATTAGACATTCGAATAAAATTTTTTCCTTTTCAAATTACTCGATTGATCCTAGATAAATTTTTCCGATGAAAAGCTACAATGAGTTGTATTATTTACTTCTTGTCACAAATTTCATAGTTTTTATATTTCTCCTCAATGAAAAAGGTCACAGACATAGACAAGATAATTGTCTTGAGTCTGAATGAAA
Organism: Harmonia axyridis; assembly: GCF_914767665.1. Lineage (NCBI taxonomy): Eukaryota > Metazoa > Arthropoda > Insecta > Coleoptera > Coccinellidae > Harmonia > Harmonia axyridis. The sequence continues at coordinate 52,504,500 of NC_059502.1, read as the reverse complement.
AAAACCAACAATAAAACAATCATTTATCTTTTCAGAGGCAATTACGAATTTCTTGTATAAACGACCTCAAACTGTCTTTGGATTATTATTGGATTTCGTGTTTAAACACCAAATCTTGCGTGCTTCAGGTAATTATCAAAAACTGACTGCACATATTTCAACCATCTTCAATCAAATAGACCCATAGTAGGAGAAGCTCACACGCGAATCAGCTCAAAAAAAACAGTAGGAGTGGCCTTTATCTGTGACTTCAAGGCTGTGAAAATTTTTGATTTACTTCTCGGAAAACAATTTTTTCATTTTGTTATATTTTATCCTAATTCTAAATAATACTGTGGATTGGCTTGGTTTCTTCTTGTTCGAAATTCATTTTAAATCGAAAATTAAATGACAGTCATTATATTTCATCTTTTTTTTTCGTATTCCTGGTACTGTATGCATAATGGAAACTGTTTTGGAGGAAGCTAACCTTATGGTCATCAATATACATACCGGGTGTAATAGGATCATGGTACACACCCCTTATCTCCCTTAAATTTGAAGGTTATAGATTGTAATTTAGGATAATAATAATAATAATAATAGGTATTTATTTCCAGAATTGTATGTACATTACAAAATGATAAAAACAAGTCACAAATTCCTTACAAAAAAATAAATCAATGAACTAATATATCTATGATATTTGTACATGACAAAAGACTATAAATTCATTTAAAGAATATGGTTCACATTTAATTAACAGTTCGAATAATTGTCTCTTGAAGAGTTTAATTTCTTTAATTGATCTTATTTTTCTAGGTAAATGATTGAACAGTTTCATACTGATTTAGTAATTATTACGCTCTGTACTCGTTAGTCTGTGAATAGGTAATAGATATTCAATCATTCTCCTGGTAGGATCCACATTTTTACAATCCTGAAAATAGGAATTGTTCTCAAACAAAAATAACAAGAGTTTATAGATATATAAACCAGGGGAAATTTAATGAAGGAAACATCACTCTTAAATTAAATTTTCCTGTTGGTTTCTTCTTCATTTTCTTCTTCACTTTCAACACTTTCTTCATCTTCTTCATATTCTTCATCACTGTCCATCTTGTCGAAACGATGTATATTGACATTCTGCCAATTTGTATCGAAGATAGTGAAGGTACCTTCGAAAATTAACGTTGTCCTACACATCGGACAACATTTGGAAGAACTGGAGCACCACCTGTCGATGCATTCTTTGTGAAAACAATGCCTGCAATCGGTTAGGTACAGTTCTCCAGTCAACCTACTCAGACATACGCTGCAGTCTTCCTCAAAAGTTATACCCCTAGGAAAAAAAAAGTACATATTAATTCGCTGTTTGATAGGTACAATATGGTTATCGTTCATTTCATACACATATATTGAACAAAAATTTCTTTATAAAAATGCAACATTCAGAAACTGAAGATAACATTCGATTATATTGTTTCAAAAATAATTAAAGAAAAAAATGATGTAAAAGCATTACCTTTCTGTACAGTCGTTGTACAACTTTTCGAAACTGAACTCATATAAATGATCCAAAGACATCTTTTTAGCTTTAAAATTATCTGTTCTGTACTTCACCACTGTTAAACTGATACTAAGCTAGTAAGCGTACCAACACACTTAAGTACTCAAATACGTCATGCGCGGATCCAGGACCCACTTTTGGGGGGGGGAAAATTCTAGATTCTTCCGCCATTTTGGGACGTCATTTTTTTTTGCCGTTCATTAATATGGGTTTTCACAAAATGCATTGAAGTTGGAATGAATAGAATAAAAAATGTCCCCATTCATTTACTTGTATTTTCACATTATAAGAAGTAACAAAGTGTATTAATTTTTTGATATTTTCCATTTCACTTGTGTTCAGTAGGTTATGTCATTTAATCATGGAAAGATACAAGCTTTCACTTCAAAATGGACCACTTTTTACTTCAAAATGACACTAGGTTCATTCAGCATGAAAGAAACCGAATGGATTGAATAAAACTCCAAATCAGCTTTTATACAGGGTGTTCCTAAATTGAAGGATGGGCACCCAAACTCTTTGTTTTCCATATACAGGGTGTTGAAGTTTGATTTTTTCAAGTTTTTTCTCATAGCACCTGTCCTTTACAAGATATTGACCTTGAATTTCGCATGGATATTCTAATTTAAAATTTTCATTATGTAATGAAAGTAAAAATTTCAAACTATTCTCTAGTACCTAATACTCAGAAAAATCCAAATAATAACGAAGATCTAGTTAGTAAGGTATGATATAGCTATGAATAAATTTATTATAAGTGGCACTCGCCTTTCAGGCTCGTACCACAAACTTCCACACTCGCGAGAAATGTTGGACTTTCCCCACTTGTTGCACAATATACTAATCTATCATAGAGGAGAATAATAAGATTCAGATGACGAGATTCAGTTGAAAACGACATATTTAGTAGTTTGCTCCCATTTTTATCGAGTATTTTCGTTAAGCAGAATTTCAATTTTGAAATTCTACATATCGATATTTATTTTAGAGCATCAAATTCGATATTTTTTTAATATTTCGCATCATGAATTCGACCACACGAAACATATTATGATCTAGTTGCATTAGTCAAAAATTCTGATTTATCGTGACCAGAACCTGTTGAAACCACCTGTTGATATTTGAAAGCAGCCGTTGAATAATATTAATATTTTATTGTTTTCATTTATTTCTGGAGCTCTCAGCAATATTGAGTCATAACTTTTATATCGATGTCCAGAAATTCAAAACAGCTACATAGGTATCGAAAATATTCGATATTTATTTTAGAATGTCAAATTCGATATTTTTTAATTTTTCGCATTATGATTTCGATCACAGAAAACCTATTATGCTCTAGTTCCATTAGTTGAAAATCCTGATTTATCGTCACAATATTCAGTTAAATACGACATATTCAGTAGTTTGCTCCTATTATTATGGAATACTTTCGTTATTAATTATAATATATATTATAATTTCAGTTTTGAAATTCTACATATCGATATTTATTTTGAAGTATCAAACTACTCAAACTGATTTCGTTCTTTAGTTGAACGTTTCGAAATTCAACCTAAACAATGTGAAAAGAGAATATGATTTTTATTTTCGTTCAATTATATCTGATTTATTTTATCACTCTGGTAAAAATAAATATTTTAAAAAAGGGTTAAACTGTCGTTTCTTATTTGTTGTGCAACGATTTTGCACGCTTCATTCCATGTTACGCTACTGGAATTTTTGAAGACGCGGTAATTTGTCAATTAATCGTTTCATATCGTGTACTTTCGGTCGGAACGCAGATGCGCGTTTCTGGAGAGAATTTTCTGAAAGATTTTCAATGATGATTGAGACTCCAGCAAGAATAAGTACCTCAGATTTAGATTTCAGTCATTATTAATTTAATTTGAGACTCGGAATCTTATTTATCGGCGAGAATTGTGTCGGGATTCTCGGTAAGTGTTAACATGAATATTAGTATTCAACAAGTAATAATCTCACCAGAATGAATCAATTTAATTTGAAACAGTAGTTTTTTTTTAGAGTCATCCATCTTGTCGAAACGTATTTCAGGTTTGGTAGAATTCTTTTTGTGTCAAATAATGTCAGCAAAACTCCTTCTCAGGTTTATTTGATAATAAATGTAATGATTTCTTTGTAATTTCTTGGTTAGAAATCCGAGAAGGAGTTGTAAATTCAGTTAACATATTCTGATATCATTTTTGTTCATTTTCTCAAAGCACCTCCCGTGGGATTAGAACGAAGAAAACCTCCCGTGGGATTGGAACGAAGAAACCTCCCGTGAGATTAGAACGAAGAAACCTCCCGTGGGATTAGAACAAAGAAAACCTTTCTTGGGATTGACAGATATCAAGAACTACTTCCTTGAGATACAGAATTTCGAATAGTACGTATGTTAGACCACTTTAGTTCCTGAATCTGAGAGAATACCTGCGAAATACCTGGCATTATCACAACAACTTCGTTGAATGGGGATTGGAGTACTATAGCTTCCTGATAGGAATTGGTGTTCAGAAGGCTGAAGATAGTTTACAGAAGTGGTTCCATTCTAGTAGCAGAGTGGCTCATTTAAAATCGTTTTAAGTTAAGTTTCTATTTTATTATTTGTTTGGAGTGAAAAGGATCGATCATTGTATATTTTAATTTTATTAAATTTGTAAAAACCTGGGTAGGAGTTTTGTTGCCAAATAAGCCAAACCACCCCTAGAAATTAGTCCTCAGAGTCTCATGGGCAATTGTAACGTTACAGTTGACAGATACATTCCAAGAATTATTTATCTGATAATACATTAGATAGTTAAAATTTTTAGAATGGCCATCAACCTCATTAGGTAAGTCATTATAAATATGACAAATAAATATTTTAAATATTTATTCAGCACCGAACGTGAGCGAGGCTACGGGAAGATTTATCGAAACGTTTACATACTTGACAGACAAAAACTCAAGACGAATAATCAAAAAAAATATTAAACGAAAAGAATGGATAACTGAAGGCATAATAAAATCAATTAACGAGAAAAATAGTATGTATAAAAAAATCAAATCGGAAAAATGTATGGACGAGAATCTCAATGAGAATTATAAGAGATATAAAAAACATTTAGAAAAATCAATTAAAATCGCTAAAATAAATTATTATGAAAACGAAATACAAAAACATAAAAATGACCCCCAATAGTTGTGGAGGGTCATAACAGATAAAAAACTCAATCAGCAACAGATTTCCTCAATTATGCAAGATAATATTACATTAACGGAAAGAACTAAAATAGCGGAAACTTTTAACGCGTATTTTTCTAGCATAGGCACACAACTGGCAAATAAAATAAAAAAGAAAAAAACAAAATTTAATAATTCAGAATCACCTAACCAACTCAAGTTAAATTTTGATCCTTGTGATGAGCAAGAGATATTGAAAGTAATAGAGTCACTAAAAGCGAATAAATCTCCAGGTATTTATGGTATCCAAGTGACACTACTTAAGAGAATTGCCAAAAGTATAGTCGCTCCCCTTAGGTTTCTAGTGAATTTCTCTATGCAGACGGGTATGTTTCCGGTTTCTTTAAAAACAACACTTATAAAACCAATACACAAAGCAGGAGATAAATCGTCCGTAAATAATTATCGCCCAATATCACTAGTATCAAATATCTCAAAAATATTTGAAAGAATAATACATAATAGAGTCACGAAGTTTCTGGAAGGGTGCAAAATTTTCAGTGAGAGGCAGTTCGGTTTTAGGGTCGGGAAATCCACACAGGATGCTATAGCGGCACTAACAGGTGAAATATATAGATGTCTGGATATGTCGAGACCATGTCTGGGTGTGTTCGTGGATTTAGCCAAAGCCTTCGACACGGTCAGTCATGACGGATTGCTTGACACTCTGAGTGCATGGGTGTCGAGGGTAGTCCACTCAACTGGTTTAGAAGCTATCTGATAGGTAGAAAGCAATGCGTCCAAGTTGGAGAATCGATAAGCTCACTATCAGACATACATTATGGAGTACCTCAGGGAACAATATTGGGCCCTGTTCTTTTTAATATTTACATTAACTCGATGTTTTCATTGCGCACCAGGGGGAAACTATTTGCATTTGCGGACGATACTGCAGTATTTTATGAGGGAGATAGCTGGGAACAACTAAAGAGTATGGTAGAAATGGACTTCAAGGACATAATTCAGTTTCTTAATTATAAGGTTTTAACAATAAACAAGCAGAAAACAAAATTTATGCTGTTTTCCAATAGCTCAACTGTGTTGCCTGAGTATAGAACGTTAAATGTTGAGGATGACTTCACAATTCATTCAGCAGATCATATAAAATATCTAGGTGTAATATTGGACCCATATTTGAGATGGAATTTTCAAGTCGATAACGTTGTGAAGAAAATTCGGAAAATGATACCTAGATTCAGGTTTTTTAAAGAATTCTGTAACCCTCAGTTGTTGAGAACATTGTACTTGGTTTTGGTTCAACCCCTTTTGGTATATGGCCTACTTGGATGGGGAGGGGTAGTGAAACATTATTTACTTAAGCTCGAGGTAACACAGAAATGGTTGTTAAAGATAATATACAATAAACCATATCGCTATCCGAGTGAAAAACTGTTCCAAGAATCTGCTGTTATGAATCTTCGACAGCTGTATATGCTCGTGCTTGCTGTGCATCAATTTAAAAACATTTCGTCTGCGGAATTTAACGAGCATTTGCATGGAACGCGACACAGAGGACGAATGATTTTAATACCTAGAACAATGAAAACCATAGGACAACGATCGCACACATTTTTATCCCCTCGAGTGTACAATTACATACCAGCGTGTATTAAAGCAAGTAATAGCTTAAAAATTTTTAAATTAAAATTGAAAACGTGGATAGGAAACTTAAGTTCTCAAGAAGTTACGAATTTGTTGGATATTAAGAACTCGTATGTCCATACCTGAAATGTTGGGGGGAACCTTGGTCACAACAGCGGATTAATTGCATATTGGGCTCCTGATGCCTTGTAATGTGGTGTTAATAAAATGTTGTGTATATAGTCTATTAGATATTTGAGTGTATATATATTGTGTACATGAAGAGTAGAACAAATAATTTCAATGTAGATGCCTCAAACAAGGTGCCTACGCACCTTCGAGGTAAAGAATAGTTTATTGATTTACCTTTGTATCCGTATTTAGGTTGAATTGTACTCAAATATGTTTGGTATAAGAAACTGTACTCTGAAAAATGTTTTAATTTTGCTCAATAAAACTTATAATAATAATAATATACCTACACACATTAAGAGTACCTAAGTCAAACTTTTGTTGGTTATCTGATGACGCCACGTTCATTAAACCATTATTCAACCCTTAATTACTACACAAAAATTTTGTAACATAAGTACTACGGTGGGTCAATTTGACCCGATTTCTAGATAGATATTAACAAAAGAAAACAAACGATATTTTTACATTTTATTCGGGAATAATAATTTTCAAACATTAATTTTTAACTCAAGTATTTTATTCGGTATTTTTGCATAAGGGGCAAACATTTATGGCACATTCTTTGCAAATCTGTTTTTTACACATCGAACAGAAGGTGTTTTTTTTTCGATGGACAAATGGCACATCTCTTTCTTTTCGAAGTTCCTACCCGAGGCTGAGGCTCTAGTGGATGGGAAATCTCAAAATCAAATATGTTCGCTGCTAAATTTCGAAGTTTGAGTGATATCTTAGGGTTAGATATCCTGGTTACTACATGTGATCTACACAACTCCTTGGCTAATGTTTTCAGGAAGTCTATTCTCGTTAGTTCCTTTCCGGTGGGTGAAAGCTGATAAAGAACTCTGGCATTCACTCCAGAAACATTCAAAATCATGTGGAATATTGCCATTGGCCATCTGCGAGTTCTTCTTGATGTACTGTAGTTTGCGCATTTTTGATCTAATGCGTCTACGCCAGCCTTCGTACTGTTGTAAAATAATATAATATCTGGCTTCTTGCTTTTTTCATCAACTTTATCATCTGAGTGCATAGAGGATAATAAAATCACAGATTTGTTTTTCTTCGGAACATGAGCAACAATCGTCAAATCAGAAGTGAACCCAAATAGGGAGCTTCCAATTTCCTTTCCTCTGGACGGTAGAAATTCTGGTGGAATGAAAGCTTTATTTTTCCTCAAAGTACCTACTAACGTCAACTTCTCTTTTTTCAGGGCATTTGCAAGTTCTAATGAGGTGTACCAATTATCGGTAGTTATATTTCTATTGGACCCTTTCACAGGTTCAATCAACCTCATAACCACTTGTGTTGGAAGGGATAGTTTCTCTCCTTTTTCCAAACAAGCCTTACTTGGTGTCTGTTTTCCACAATATATTTCCGTGTTCACCATGTAATGTGTTTTTGCATCTGCTAAAACCTGTATCTTGATCCCATATTTAGCAGGCTTACTTGGCATGAACATTCGGAATCCACAGCAACCTCTGAATGGAACTAGCATTTCATCTATCGTCAAATGTAGAAAAGGAGAATAACAACTCTTTGAATTATGGACGAATTGATTAAATAACTCAGATATTGCGGCCAACTTGTTTTCCTTCAGTCTTTCCTTCCTTGTACTATCATCATCGAATCGAATACAGGAGAGCAAGAAAGAAAACCTTGCAAGTGACATAGTGCACCTGAATATGTCTCTGCCCGTTCCATCATTGGCCCATAGAGATCTGAGATCCTCATGTCCTGATTTAAGAATGCCTGTTAAATAGAGCAGACCAATGAAAGCCTCTATCTTCTTGGTCTGTATTATGAATGAAGGAAGCAGAGAACTGCGATCGGCAATTTCTCCTTCTTTTGAACATTTTATATTTCAGTTGCATATTCTGTATTTTGGAGTTTGTATGTTTTGTGATTTTCTTGAGCATTGCGTCCGAAAAAATTAGTTTCCAGGCTTGCAAAACTGTTGAGAGTGGATTTTTTTTTGCGTCTCCCTTCAAGCCAGGCATTATTGTATAAATATTTTTCTTTTGGGTTTTACCTCTTGTTGGTGCATTTTTCGACCATTTCGTTTTGTCTTTGCCATAAAAAGCTTGACGATTATATTCGTCAACTTCTTTAGTCTTTCTCTCTGCACCTTCAGATTCTTGTTCATTATCATGCCATTCAAGTTCGCTATCACTGTCATGTTCGCTTATTTCTTCATGATCACTCTCCCCAGGTTCACTCCTATCTCCTTCATCTAGAATAGCTTCAGTAGCAGCTACTCTGTCTTGCACTTCGAAAATATTTTCATCTTCTTCTGAATTTTCTGTGGAATTACAATCCTCCCAGAACTGTTCATCTTCAACAATTTGTAGGATTTCAGCTTCATTGAGTGGCCTATTCATACTGTAGAAAAAAAAACAAGATCAATGAATTGATATTGATATAAATTTGGAATGATTCATTCATCCAATTGAATATAAAACGTACCTCATATTCCATATAACACTACCGTTCAAACTACGCACGGGTCAATTTGACCCAAATACAGCAATATCGGCAAACAGGGAACGCACACAGCTCGAATAACACGTCAGAACAGAGATTATGTAGGGCTAGGGAATACTAGAAGAATTACCCCACTACTCACACGCGAAACTAAGAATTTCGGCTCGTCGTCGTGTGGGTCAAAATGACCCGTCCGTAGTGACTAAGGGTTAACTTTCTAATAGATAACATAGGTATCCATAAGAATTTGTGAATAAACTAAATTAGGTCCTGATATCAGCAACTAAATTCTTATTGTTCAGGGGTCAGTGATAAATAAATACCACGAAAAAAAAATTATAAAACGAATAAACATTTTAAAAAAACTTCAAGAAAAGCGTCTAACTTTTTCTGCTTATCTCATCACGTTATGGTCATTGAAGCATTATTTAATTATTTACTGATAGATAGTTGAATAATTCTCATACTTTCTTCTTAAAGTTATTCAACTATCTGTTTGTAATTGAAAAATGGATTAATAATTTTTTATGCATGATGTTATCAGATAAGTCACTATTGTTTGATGACTTCTTACAAGTTTTTTAAAATGTTCATTTGTCAAGCTATTATGGCTCATGAAATGGCATTTAATAATAACTTACCAATAGATGGCTGTAATTCGCTGTTTGAAAGGTACAATATGGTTATTTTCATTTCAAACACATATATGTATATCTAAATACATATTAGACATTCGAATAAAATTTTTTCCTTTTCAAATTACTCGATTGATCCTAGATAAATTTTTCCGATGAAAAGCTACAATGAGTTGTATTATTTACTTCTTGTCACAAATTTCATAGTTTTTATATTTCTCCTCAATGAAAAAGGTCACAGACATAGACAAGATAATTGTCTTGAGTCTGAATGAAAAAAACCAACAATAAAACAATCATTTATCTTTTCAGAGGCAATTATGAATTTCTTGTATAAACGACCTCAAACTGTCTTTGGATTATTATTGGATTTCGTGTTTAAACACCAAATCTTGCGTGCTTCAGGTAATTATCAAAAACTGACTGCACATATTTCAACCATCTTCAATCAAATAGACCGATAGTAGGAGAAGCTCACACGCGAATCAGCTCAAAAAAAACAGTAGGAGTGGCCTTTATCTGTGACTTCAAGGCTGTGAAAATTTTTGATTTACTTCTCGGAAAACAATTTTTTCATTTTGTTATATTTTATCCTAATTCTAAATAATACTGTGGATTGGCTTGGTTTCTACTTGTTCGAAATTCATTTTAAATCGAAAATTAAATGACAGTCATTATATTTCATCTTTTTTTTTCGTATTCCTGGTACTGTATGCATAATGGAAACTGTTTTGGAGGAAGCCAACCTTATGGTCATCAATATACATACCGGGTGTAATAGGATCATGGTACACACCCCTTATCTCCCTTAAATTTGAAGGTTATAGATTGAAATTTAGGATAATAATAATAATAATAATAGGTATTTATTTCCAGAATTGTATGTACATTACAAAATGATAAAAACAAGTCACAAATTCCTTACAAAAAAATAAATCAATGAACTAATATATCTATGATATTTTTACATGACAAAAGACTATAAATTCATTTAAAGAATATGGTTCACATTTAATTAACAGTTCGAATAATTGTCTCTTGAAGAGTTTAATTTCTTTAATTGATCTTATTTTTCTAGGTAAATGATTGAACAGTTTCATACTGATTTAGTAATTATTACGCTCTGTACTCGTTAGTCTGTGAATAGGTAATAGATATTCAATCATTATCCTGGTAGGATTCACATTTTTACAATCCTGAAAATAGGAATTGTTCTCAAACAAAAATAACAAGAGTTTATAGATATATAAACCAGGGGAAATTTAATGAAGGAAACATCACTCTTAAATTAAATTTCCCTGTTGGTTTCTTCTTTATTATCTTCTTCATTTTCCTCTTCACTTTCAACACTTTCTTCATCTTCTTCATATTCTTCATCACTGTCCATCTTGTCGAAACGATGTATATTGACATTCTGCCAATTTGTATCGAAGATAGTGAAGGTACCTTCGAAAATTAACGTTGTCCTACACATCGGACAACATTTGGAAGAACTGGAGCACCACCTGTCGATGCATTCTTTGTGAAAACAATGCCTGCAATCGGTTAGGTACAGTTCTCCAGTCAACCTACTCAGACATACGCTGCAGTCTTCCTCAAAAGTTATACCCCTAGGAAAAAAAAAGTACATATTAATTCGCTGTTTGATAGGTACAATATGGTTATCGTTCATTTCATACACATATATTGAACAAAAATTTCTTTATAAAAATGCAACATTCAGAAACTGAAGATAACATTCGATTATATTGTTTCAAAAATAATTAAAGAAAACAATGATGTAAAAGCATTACCTTTCTGTACAGTCGTTGTACAACTTTTCGAAACTGAACTCATATAAATGATCCAAAGACATCTTTTTAGCTTTAAAATTATCTGTTCTGTACTTCACCACTGTTGAACTGATACTAAGCTAGTAAGCGTACCAACACACTTAAGTACTCAAATACGTCAGGCGCGGATCCAGGACCCACTTTTGGGGGGGGGGAAAATTCTAGATTCTTCCGCCATTTTGGGACGTCATTTTTTTTTGCCGTTCATTAATATGGGTTTTCACAAAATGCATTGAAGGTGGAATGAATAGAATAAAAAATGTCCCCATTCATTTACTTGTATTTTCACATTATATGAAGTAACAAAGTGTATTAATTACATATCGATATTTATTTTGAAGTATCAAACTACTCAAACTGATTTCGTTCTTTAGTTGAACGTTTCGAAATTCAATCTAAACAATGTGAAAAGAGAATATGATTTTTATTTTCGTTCAATTATATCTGATTTATTTTATCACCTTGGTAAAAATAAATATTTCAAAAAAGGGTTAAACTGTCGTTTCTTATTTGTTGCCAGATACATTCCAAGAATTATTCATCTGATAATACATTAGATAGTTAAAATTTTCAGAATGGCCGTCAACCTCATTAGGTAAGTCATTATAAATATGACAAATAAATATTTTAAATGTACCTACACTCATTAAGAGTACCTAAGTCAAACTTTTGTTGGTTATCTGATGATGCCACGTTCATTAAACCATTATTTAACTTTCTAATAGATAACAGAGGTATCCATAAGAATTTGTGAATAAACTAAATTAGGTCCTGATATCAGCAACTAAATTCTTATTGTTCAGGGGTCAGTGATAAATAAATACCACGAAAAAAAAATTATAAAACAAATAAACATTTTAAAAAAACTTCAAGAAAAGCGTCTAACTTTTTCTGCTTATCTGATCACGTTATGGTCATTAAAGCATTATTTAATTATTTACTGATAGATAGTTGAATAATTCTCATACTTTCTTCTTAAAGTTATTCAACTATCTGTTTGTAATTAAAAAATGGATTAATAATTTTTTATGCATGATGTTATCAGATAAGTCACTATTGTTTGATGACTTCTTACAAGTTTTTTAAAATGTTTATTTGTCAAGCTATTATGGCTCATGAAATGGCATTTAATAATAACTTACTAATAGATGGCTGTAATTCGCTGTTTGAAAGGTACAATATGGTTATTTTCATTTCAAACACATATATGTATATCTAAATACATATTAGACATTCGAATAAAATTTTTTCCTTTTCAAATTACTCGATTGATCCTAGATAAATTTTTTCGATGAAAAGCTACAATGAGTTGTATTATTTACTTCTTGTCACAAATTTCATAGTTTTTATATTTCTCCTCAATGAAAAAGGTCACAGACATAGACAAGATAATTGTCTTGAGTCTGAATGAAAAAAACCAACAATAAAACAATCATTTATCTTTTCAGAGGCAATTACGAATTTCTTGTATAAACGACCTCAAACTGTCTTTGGATTATTATTGGATTTCGTGTTTAAACACCAAATCTTGCGTGCTTCAGGTAATTATCAAAAACTGACTGCACATATTTCAACCATCTTCAATCAAATAGACCGATAGTAGGAGAAGCTCACACGCGAATCAGCTCAAAAAAAACAGTAGGAGTGGCCTTTATCTGTGACTTCAAGGCTGTGAAAATTTTTGATTTACTTCTCGGAAAACAATTTTTTCATTTTGTTATATTTTATCCTAATTCTAAATAATACTGTGGATTGGCTTGGTTTCTACTTGTTCGAAATTCATTTTAAATCGAAAATTAAATGACAGTCATTATATTTCATCTTTTTTTTTCGTATTCCTGGTACTGTATGCATAATGGAAACTGTTTTGGAGGAAGCTAACCTTATGGTCATCAATATACATACCGGGTGTAATAGGATCATGGTACACACCCCTTATCTCCCTTAAATTTGAAGGTTATAGATTGAAATTTAGGATAATAATAATAATAATAATAGGTATTTATTTCCAGAATTGTATGTACATTACAAAATGATAAAAACAAGTCACAAATTCCTTACAAAAAAATAAATCAATGAACTAATATATCTATGATATTTGTACATGACAAAAGACTATAAATTCATTTAAAGAATATGGTTCACATTTAATTAACAGTTCGAATAATTATCTCTTGAAGAGTTTAATTTCTTTAATTGATCTTATTTTTCTAGGTAAATGATTGAACAGTTTCATACTGATTTAGTAATTATTACGCTCTGTACTCGTTAGTCTGTGAATAGGTAATAGATATTCAATCATTATCCTGGTAGGATTCACATTTTTACAATCCTGAAAAGTACTGTTGAGTACCGTTGATTACTATTGGTTGAGAATCAGACACTAAGCGGCGTGGTTGAAACAACTGAAGCGGTGCTTACACAGCGATGAGGAAAGCAAGGGGAAACTACCTCATTAAGACTCCCTAGAAATCGTCATGGCTCAGAGAAATGACAGTCAACAGTTCACTAATCATGGTTTTCGGATGCCAAGATTCGGCAGGGGAAGAGATGACATAAACAGCAGGGCTTCCCAGGTCGTCAACTGTTTGTTGAAAATATACAAATCAACTCTTAAAATTGCGACATGGAACGTAAGAAGTATGTACGAGCCTGGAAAGTTAAGAAACATAGAGCAGGAGATGGTGCGACTAAAGATTGATGTTGTTGGAATAAGTGACACAAGATGGATTGGTTCGGGTGAACTTAGTACAGAAAATGGACGAGTTTACTACTCTGGCAATGATGACACTCAACACCGCTATGGAGTGGCCGTAATTCTTGACAGAAACGTAGTAAAATCAGTAACAGGCTTCATACCAATGTCCGAAAGAGTTATGTTGCTACAACTGATGACAACTCACCGAAAACTAAACCTAATACAAATTTATGCTCCTACAGCTGACAAAAACGAAGAAGAGTTAGAAAACTTTTATAGTGACCTTCAAAAGACATTACGACTAACTGCATCTAGAGATATAACAGTAGTTATGGGTGATTTTAATGCTAAAATCGGCGAAGGAAGATGTGACTCTACAGTAGGGCAGTACGGACTTGGTGTACGCAACGAGAGGGGCGATCGTCTTGTTGAATTCTGTCAAGAAAATAATCTTGTGGTAACGAATACGTTTTTCAAACTTCCCAAGAGACGTCTGTATACATGGAAATCACCAGCTGACAAAGACAACAACATCGTCAGAAATCAGATCGATTACATCCTAATAAAACACAGATATCGAAACGCAATAAAAACGGTAAAAGCTTACCCTGGTGCGGACGTATCATCTGATCATAATCCTCTTATTGCTAGGTTTCAGTTACAGCTAAAAAAGATGCAAAACAAGCATAAAGTTGATAAACTAGACATAGAGAAACTAAAATGAGAAGAAATCAGAGAAAAACTTAAACAACAGATCAACGCAAACTTAGAAAAAGCCACCACCAAATCTCAGCAAAATGAGGAAAGCGCAGAACAACAATGGCAGTTCCTTGAAACAGCACTTATAGAACCAAGTAAAAAGGAACTTATAACAAGCAAACATAAGAAAGAAGATTGGATGACAGACGGAATCTTGGAGTTAATGGATGAAAGAAGAAGATGCAAGTCAAATAACAACATTCGATACAAGCAGCTACAAATCCAAATAAGGCGAAAAATAAGAGAAGCAAAAGAAACATACTTCTCTGATAAATGTAAGGAGATAGAAGATTTACAAAACAAGTATGACAACTTTAATCTAAACAAGAAGGTCAAAGAGCTCGCGGGAATGAATAAAAGAAATACTTCAAATATACTCCTCGACAAAGAAGGAAATATCATAATGGAAACTGAACAAAAACTAGAGCGATGAAAGGAATACATAGAGGAATTGGAATGGAATGGAAAATACCCCTTCAGAACATCAAGATGGAGATGTGGGACCTGAAATAACTAAGTGCGAGGTTGAACATGCACTGGAATCCATGAAAAATAAGAAATCTGCAGGCCCAGACGAGATACCAAGTGAGTTACTTAAATTAATTAACGACAAAAACATGGATATTTTGGTGAGTTCATACAACACAATTTACAATACAGGAATTATACCAAAGGAAATGTTAACATCAACATTCATATGTCTACCGAAAAAAGTTAATGCCAGAGAATGCAGCGACTACCGAACCATAAGCTTAATGTCACATACATTAAAAATTCTCCTTAAAATTATACATACCAGAATACGTTCCAAACTAGAACTGGATATAAGTGAGAGTCAATTTGGCTTCCGAAATGGGGTTGGCACAAGAGAGGCATTGTTTTCTCTCAATGTGTTGACTCAGAGATGCCTGGATGTTAATCGCGACCTCTATATCTGCTTTATAGACTATAATAAAGCTTTTGATAAGGTAAAACACGACCAACTTATAGACCTTCTTAAGAACAAAAACCTGGACAAACAAGATGTAAGATTAATTTCAAATCTGTATTACAACCAACGGGCCACAGTAAAAAATGGGCAGGAAAGATCTGAGGAAGTGGAAATAAAGAGAGGAGTCAGGCAAGGTTGCATACTGTCGCCCTTGTTGTTTAATGCGTACTCGGAGCAAATTATACTAGAAGCCTTGGAAGGTGAGACAGCTGGTATAAAGGTGAATGGAGTCTTGATCAACAACATCAGATATGCTGACGATACCGTAATAATAGCTGACTGTCTGAAGGATTTAGAGAGAGTTATGGACAAGATATTAAGATGTAGCGGGAAGTACGGACTTTCTCTTAATGTCAAAAAAAACCAAGTTCATGAAAATTAGCAAGAACAATGACACAAACGAAATACTGCTGGTTGGAGGTCAGCAGGTCGAAAGAGTAAAAAGATACACTTACTTAGGAACACTTATAACAGAAAACAATGACTATACCGCAGAAATAAAAACTAGAATAGAAAAAGCTCGTTCCAACTTTATAAGAATGAAAAAAGTCCTGTGCAGCAAGGATCTGACATTGCATCTCAAACTGCGATTGGCAAAATGCTATGTACACAGTGTGCTCTATTATGGGGTTGAAGCATGGACGCTAAATGCAGATGCAATGAGGCGTCTTAACTCTTTCGAGATGTGGACCTACCGAAGAATTCTGAGAGTTTCGTGGAAGGATCGTATCACCAACATCGAGGTGCTAAGAAGAATCGGTAGAGAAAAAGAAGTTGAACGTACCATCAAGGAGAGAAAGTTACAATATTTGGGACACATAATGCGAGGCGAGAAGTACAATATCTTACGATTAATAATGCAGGGGAAAATAGAAGGCAAAAGAGGCGTAGGAAGAAGACGAATCTCATGGCTGAGAAATCTGAGAGAGTGGTTTGGATGCAGCTCAAAACATCTCTTTAGAGCCGCTGTCTCCAAAGTCAAGATAGCTATGATGGTTGCCGAAATCCGCCGCGGATATGGCACTTGAAGAAGAAGAAGAAGAAAATAGGAATTGTTCTCAAACAAAAATAACAAGAGTTTATAGATATATAAACCAGGGGAAATTTAATGAAGGAAACATCACTCTTCAATTAAATTTCCCTGTTGGTTTCTTCTTTATTATCTTCTTCATTTTCCTCTTCACTTTCAACACTTTCTTCATCTTCTTCATATTCTTCATCACTGTCCATCTTGTCGAAACGATGTATATTGACATTCTGCCAATTTGTATCGAAGATAGTGAAGGTACCTTCGAAAATTAACGTTGTCCTACACATCGGACAACATTTGGAAGAACTGGAGCACCACCTGTCGATGCATTCTTTGTGAAAACAATGCCTGCAATCGGTTAGGTACAGTTCTCCAGTCAACCTACTCAGACATACGCTGCAGTCTTCCTCAAAAGTTATACCCCTAGGAAAAAAAAGTACATATTAATTCGCTGTTTGATAGGTACAATATGGTTATCGTTCATTTCATACACATATATTGAACAAAAATTTCTTTATAAAAATGCAACATTCAGAAACTGAAGATAACATTCGATTATATTGTTTCAAAAATAATTAAAGAAAACAATGATGTAAAAGCATTACCTTTCTGTACAGTCGTTGTACAATTTTTCGAAACTGAACTCATATAAATGATCCAAAGACATCTTTTTAGCTTTAAAATTATCTGTTCTGTACTTCACCACTGTTGAACTGATACTAAGCTAGTAAGCGTACCAACACACTTAAGTACTCAAATACGTCAGGCGCGGATCCAGGACCCACTTTTGGGGGGGGGGGGAAATTCTAGATTCTTCCGCCATTTTGGGACGTCATTTTTTTTTGCCGTTCATTAATATGGGTTTTCACAAAATGCATTGAAGGTGGAATGAATAGAATAAAAAATGTCCCCATTCATTTACTTGTATTTTCACATTATATGAAGTAACAAAGTGTATTAATTACATATCGATATTTATTTTGAAGTATCAAACTACTCAAACTGATTTCGTTCTTTAGTTGAACGTTTCGAAATTCAATCTAAACAATGTGAAAAGAGAATATGATTTTTATTTTCGTTCAATTATATCTGATTTATTTTATCACCTTGGTAAAAATAAATATTTCAAAAAAGGGTTAAACTGTCGTTTCTTATTTGTTGACAGATACATTCCAAGAATTATTCATCTGATAATACATTAGATAGTTAAAAATTTCAGAATGGCCGTCAACCTCATTAGGTAAGTCATTATAAATATGACAAATAAATATTTTAAATGTACCTACACTCATTAAGAGTACCTAAGTCAAACTTTTGTTGGTTATCTGATGATGCCACGTTCATTAAACCATTATTTAACTTTCTAATAGATAACAGAGGTATCCATAAGAATTTGTGAATAAACTAAATTAGGTCCTGATATCAGCAACTAAATTCTTATTGTTCAGGGGTCAGTGATAAATAAATACCACGAAAAAAAAATTATAAAATAAATAAACATTTTAAAAAAACTTCAAGAAAAGCGTCTAACTTTTTCTGCTTATCTGATCACGTTATGGTCATTAAAGCATTATTTAATTATTTACTGATAGATAGTTGAATAATTCTCATACTTTCTTCTTAAAGTTATTCAACTATCTGTTTGTAATTAAAAAATGGATTAATAATTTTTTATGCATGATGTTATCAGATAAGTCACTATTGTTTGATGACTTCTTACAAGTTTTTTAAAATGTTTATTTGTCAAGCTATTATGGCTCATGAAATGGCATTTAATAATAACTTACTAATAGATGGCTGTAATTCGCTGTTTGAAAGGTACAATATGGTTATTTTCATTTCAAACACATATATGTATATCTAAATACATATTAGACATTCGAATAAAATTTTTTCCTTTTCAAATTACTCGATTGATCCTAGATAAATTTTTCCGATGAAAAGCTACAATGAGTTGTATTATTTACTTCTTGTCACAAATTTCATAGTTTTTATATTTCTCCTCAATGAAAAAGGTCACAGACATAGACAAGATAATTGTCTTGAGTCTGAATGAAAAAAACCAACAATAAAACAATCATTTATCTTTTCAGAGGCAATTACGAATTTCTTGTATAAACGACCTCAAACTGTCTTTGGATTATTATTGGATTTCGTGTTTAAACACCAAATCTTGCGTGCTTCAGGTAATTATCAAAAACTGACTGCACATATTTCAACCATCTTCAATCAAATAGACCGATAGTAGGAGAAGCTCACACGCGAATCAGCTCAAAAAAAACAGTAGGAGTGGCCTTTATCTGTGACTTCAAGGCTGTGAAAATTTTTGATTTACTTCTCGGAAAACAATTTTTTCATTTTGTTATATTTTATCCTAATTCTAAATAATACTGTGGATTGGCTTGGTTTCTACTTGTTCGAAATTCATTTTAAATCGAAAATTAAATGACAGTCATTATATTTCATCTTTTTTTTTCGTATTCCTGGTACTGTATGCATAATGGAAATTGTTTTGGAGGAAGCTAACCTTATGGTCATCAATATACATACCGGGTGTAATAGGATCATGGTACACACCCCTTATCTCCCTTAAATTTGAAGGTTATAGATTGAAATTTAGGATAATAATAATAATAATAATAGGTATTTATTTCCAGAATTGTATGTACATTACAAAATGATAAAAACAAGTCACAAATTCCTTACAAAAAAATAAATCAATGAACTAATATATCTATGATATTTGTACATGACAAAAGACTATAATAGTATATTCTAAAACAAGTTGCAGAATGGGCTCCTATTCCAACACGAATGCGAAATTCGAAAACGAGCGACGAAGGAGCGAGTTTTGGAACGCATGAGTGTTGGAATTGCCTTCTGCAACGAGTATTAGACGATATTTTCTCTATTTCAGTCAAGTTTTGCGAAATATTGTCGAAATTCAATGAAAAATTCAGATTATATATCCTAGTGACTTTTGTATTGTATCTTGGCAGTTGGTGTGACTGTTACGGAAATTGACAGATTACGGAATTTGAATATGAATCGTATGTTTCGAATTTAGACATAATTTACAATTATACATTAAATTCATGAATTATGTCTGACGAAATCGATTGAACACTACCTGAATTATGAGAGTTTGCGAATATGTATCAAATCATTTCTCTATATCCCCAAATTATATTATATTGACAATTATTGACGTTTGTTGAAATTTGATAGGATTGGACGTCAGCATAGACAACCACAAAACGAAAAATATATCTGAAAACGATGCTGTAATGAGTTCATTACAGCACTGTTTTTTAGAACTGTAATGAACTCATTACGATACAGAAATAGAGAAATTCATTTAAAGAATATGGTTCACATTTAATTAACAGTTCGAATAATTGTCTCTTGAAGAGTTTAATTTCTTTAATTGGTCTTATTTTTCTAGGTAAATAATTGAACAGTTTCATACTGATTTAGTAATTATTACGCTCTGTACTCGTTAGTCTGTGAATAGGTAATAGATATTCAATCATTATCCTGGTAGGATTCACATTTTTACAATCCTGAAAATAGGAATTGTTCTCAAACAAAAATAACAAGAGTTTATAGATATATAAACCAGGGGAAATTTAATGAAGGAAACATCACTCTTAAATTAAATTTCCCTGTTGGTTTCTTCTTTATTATCTTCTTCATTTTCCTCTTCACTTTCAACACTTTCTTCATCTTCTTCATATTCTTCATCACTGTCCATCTTGTCGAAACGATGTATATTGACATTCTGCCAATTTGTATCGAAGATAGTGAAGGTACCTTCGAAAATTAACGTTGTCCTACACATCGGACAACATTTGGAAGAACTGGAGCACCACCTGTCGATGCATTCTTTGTGAAAACAATGCCTGCAATCGGTTAGGTACAGTTCTCCAGTCAACCTACTCAGACATACGCTGCAGTCTTCCTCAAAAGTTATACCCCTAGGAAAAAAAAAGTACATATTAATTCGCTGTTTGATAGGTACAATATGGTTATCGTTCATTTCATACACATATATTGAACAAAAATTTCTTTATAAAAATGCAACATTCAGAAACTGAAGATAACATTCGATTATATTGTTTCAAAAATAATTAAAGAAAACAATGATGTAAAAGCATTACCTTTCTGTACAGTCGTTGTACAACTTTTCGAAACTGAACTCATATAAATGATCCAAAGACATCTTTTTAGCTTTAAAATTATCTGTTCTGTACTTCACCACTGTTGAACTGATACTAAGCTAGTAAGCGTACCAACACACTTAAGTACTCAAATACGTCAGGCGCGGATCCAGGACCCACTTTTGGGGGGGGGGGAAATTCTAGATTCTTCCGCCATTTTGGGACGTCATTTTTTTTTGCCGTTCATTAATATGGGTTTTCACAACATGCATTGAAGGTGGAATGAAGGATTATCAGACCAGGATAACCTCATTCGTCTTGATAGAGCACTCAAGGGAAAAGCTAGGGAAACTGTTAAAGCTCTTCTAATATCTCCAAGCAATGTTTCAAGGATAATCAATATGCTCGAGATGAATTTTGGTAGACCTGAATGGATTGTTCTATCTCTCATGGAAAAAGTGAAGAAAATCAGCCCTGTAAAAGAAGACAGTTTGGAATCCTGTATTTTTTTCTCAAACGCAGTTACTAATATGGTGGTCACGATGAGAAATGTTAATTCTTCACTATATTTGTTCAATCCGGAAATGTTAGTGAATATTGTTGAAAAACTTCCCACCATACAAAAGTACAACTGGGGAAAATATAAATATCAGAAAGATTTACAGGGAATACCAACATCCCTTGAAGATTTTGCAAATTGGTACGAAGAAGAGGTAAATTCTATGGCTTCTACAAGTAATCCATTCCAGAGAAGTAAACACATGTCAAGGAAAGAAACAGTTAGTTTTTCAAAAAAGTCCGAGCCGAGAAAGGCAGAAAATTCCAAAGTTTGTGTATTTTGCCAGAGAACGAATCATAAAATAGAGGAATGTGGTGAATTCATAGAGAAGACTATACCAGAAAGAAGACAATCAGTTATGAATTTGAGATTATGTTTTCTATGTCTCCAATTGGGTCACATGGCTAATAAATGTTTCCTCAGAACGAGATGTGGTATAATGGGTTGTAAAGGAAAGCATAGCAGTCTTCTTCATCTGGCAAGAGATCCAAACAGCTCATATCCAACTTTACAAGATAAAACAGCAGCTTCGAGTGAATTTTGTGCGAAATTGAACGATGTGGATCAAAAAACTCTGCTGAGAATAGCACCAGTTATACTTCGTGGGCCTTATAATGAAATCAAGACATTTGCCTTATTCGATGAAGGCTCCACATGCTCGATGATGGATGAAAATTTAGCTATGAAATTGAACCTCTCTGGACCCATCGTTCCACTCCGTTTTCAATGGACAAATAACATTACCCATTTCGAGGATGAATCGAAAATGGTTGATGTTGATATTTCTGCCGACAGCAATAAACAAATCTTCTATAATCTGAAAAATTTGAGGACTGTTAAAAACTTGAGTATACCAAACCAGAAAATCAATGTAGATCTTTTGTCTCAGAATATCCCACATTTGAACCGGAAAATTCTAGAGGCCGTGGAGAATGCAACTCCAGAAATTCTCATTGGCCAAGACAATTGCGGACTAATTATATCACGTCAGGTCATACAACCAAAAATGAATCAACCTATAATGTCCAAATCCAAATTAGGTTGGACTATTCATGGAGCACTCACTGATTCAACTGATGGAAATGAAATGAATCATGCAACTCTTTGTTGCCGACATATTGAAGATGATGAACTCCATCGTATGGTGAAAGATAGTTTCAAGTTAGAAGCTTTCGGAGTGAATGAAAAAATCATCAGCTCAGTAGAAGATCGCAAAGCACTTGAAATCATGAATAGCACAGCTAAAAGAATTGGTAACCGTTGGGAAATTGGACACCTTTGGAGAAATATGGATGTCGCATTTCCTGACAGCAAAGTAAACGCACTCAACCGTCTTTCCTGCATGGAGAGGAAAATGAAGAAAGATTGTGAATTCGCAAAGCAGTACCGTGAGAAGATCCAGGATTACATCAACAAGGGTTATGCAAGAAAATTAGAGTTAGAGGAGATTACAGAAAATCCGAGAAACTGGTTTTTACCACATTTTGCAGTGTGGAACGTCCATAAGCCCGGTAAAATTAGACTTGTCTTTGACGCTGCTGCAAGATCATTTGGATATAGCCTCAATGACTTTTTACTACAAGGTCCAGACTTTGTTCCTTCCTTGGTTTCCGTTTTATGGCGCTTTAGGCAGGGAAAAATTGCATTTAGTGGGGACATCAGGGAAATGTTTCACCAAGTGTTAATAAAAAAGGAAGATCGATGTGCTCAACGATTTCTTTGGCATGATGAAAATAACCTTGGTGGAATTCCGGATGTTTATGAAATGAATGTTATGATCTTCGGTGCCGTGTCTTCTCCATCCGTAGCCCAATTCATCAAGAACAGGAATGCTGAATGTTTCGAAGATAAATTCCCTGGAATAAGCAGAGCAATGAAGAGACAACATTATGTTGACGATTATTTGGATTCATGTAGCACATACGAGGAAGCTATTCAAAGAGTACGAGATGTAATTTATGTTCATAATCAAGCTGGTTTTGAAATGGTGAAATGGATTAGTAACTCCAAGAGGGTTCTAGAATCAATTCCAAAATGTCTTCGTGCTGAATCAGAAAAAAACATTAAAATTGATTCACAAGAAATCAAAAGAGTTCTTGGATTGTCTTGGTCTCCAGAAACTGACCAATTCATATATTCGCTGAACTTTCACAAAATTCCTATTGAAAAAACATCAGGATCAATAGCACCAACGAAACGGAAGGTCTTGCGGATCATCATGTCAATATTTGATCCTTTCGGGTTTTTGGCAACTTTGATCATAAAGGCGAATGTGTTTTGTGATGCGCGTGATAAGGCTTATTCCTATGTTGCTTACTTCAGAACAGAAGAAAAGGAGGATAATACTGAAACACATGTCTGCTTTGTTACTGCTGAGTATAAAGTTGCGCCATTGACTCAGCAAATCATACCCAAATTAGAGTTACAAGGAGCAGTGTTGGCATGCAGACTATCCAAGAAAATATGGGAAGAAGTTGAACATAAAATTCGCGAAACACATTATTGGACTGATTCATTGGTGGTACTTAAACAAATAAGATCCCAGTCGAGAAGGTTTCCTATGTTCGTGTCATGTCGAATAGGAGAAATCCATGAAAATGCAGATGTTTTCCAGTGGCACTGGGATCCTTCTGAAGAAAATGTAGCAGATCAGGCTACCAAAGAATTGAAAAATATCGATCTTAAACAAGATGGAGATTGGTTTAGCGGACCATCGTTTTTGGGAAAACCAAGGAAATTATGGTATTGTGAGGGTGGCAAAAATTCAAACGAAGAAAGGCATTTATAAAAGACCTGTTACGAAGCTGTGCATCCTTCCGACCACTTAGTGAAGATTTAAGTTCTTCACAGGGGGGAGAAATGTTAAGGCCAAATTCATTTTTTAATTTGACAGACGAGTGAACAGGAAATCAAGGGAGTTTAGTTTTTTGATAGTTCTGAATTGTCAAGTTTTCAAATAAAAAAGTTATTGAAGAATTTCACATTTGAATTTACACCATTATTTAACTTTCTAATAGATAACAGAGGTATCCATAAGAATTTGTGAATAAACTAAATTAGGTCCTGATATCAGCAACTAAATTCTTATTGTTCAGGGGTCAGTGATAAATAAATACCACGAAAAAAAAATTATAAAACAAATAAACATTTTAAAAAAACTTCAAGAAAAGCGTCTAACTTTTTCTGCTTATCTGATCACGTTATGGTCATTAAAGCATTATTTAATTATTTACTGATAGATAGTTGAATAATTCTCATACTTTCTTCTTAAAGTTATTCAACTATCTGTTTGTAATTAAAAAATGGATTAATAATTTTTTATGCATGATGTTATCAGATAAGTCACTATTGTTTGATGACTTCTTACAAGTTTTTTAAAATGTTTATTTGTCAAGCTATTATGGCTCATGAAATGGCATTTAATAATAACTTACTAATAGATGGCTGTAATTCGCTGTTTGAAAGGTACAATATGGTTATTTTCATTTCAAACACATATATGTATATCTAAATACATATTAGACATTCGAATAAAATTTTTTCCTTTTCAAATTACTCGATTGATCCTAGATAAATTTTTCCGATGAAAAGCTACAATGAGTTGTATTATTTACTTCTTGTCACAAATTTCATAGTTTTTATATTTCTCCTCAATGAAAAAGGTCACAGACATAGACAAGATAATTGTCTTGAGTCTGAATGAAAAAAACCAACAATAAAACAATAATTTATCTTTTCAGAGGCAATTACGAATTTCTTGTATAAACGACCTCAAACTGTCTTTGGATTATTATTGGATTTCGTGTTTAAACACCAAATCTTGCGTGCTTCAGGTAATTATCAAAAACTGACTGCACATATTTCAACCATCTTCAATCAAATAGACCGATAGTAGGAGAAGCTCACACGCGAATCAGCTCAAAAAAAACAGTAGGAGTGGCCTTTATCTGTGACTTCAAGGCAGTGAAAATTTTTGATTTACTTCTCGGAAAACAATTTTTTCATTTTGTTATATTTTATCCTAATTCTAAATAATACTGTGGATTGGCTTGGTTTCTACTTGTTCGAAATTCATTTTAAATCGAAAATTAAATGACAGTCATTATATTTCATCTTTTTTTTTCGTATTCCTGGTACTGTATGCATAATGGAAACTGTTTTGGAGGAAGCTAACCTTATGGTCATCAATATACATACCGGGTGTAATAGGATCATGGTACACACCCCTTATCTCCCTTGAATTTGAAGGTTATAGATTGAAATTTAGGATAATAATAATAATAATAATAGGTATTTATTTCCAGAATTGTATGTACATTACAAAATGATAAAAACAAGTCACAAATTCCTTACAAAAAAATAAATCAATGAACTAATATATCTATGATATTTGTACATGACAAAAGACTATAAATTCATTTAAAGAATATGGTTCACATTTAATTAACAGTTCGAATAATTGTCTCTTGAAGAGTTTAATTTCTTTAATTGATCTTATTTTTCTAGGTAAATGATTGAACAGTTTCATACTGATTTAGTAATTATTACGCTCTGTACTCGTTAGTCTGTGAATAGGTAATAGATATTCAATCATTATCCTGGTAGGATTCACATTTTTACAATCCTGAAAATAGGAATTGTTCTCAAACAAAAATAACAAGAGTTTATAGATATATAAACCAGGGGAAATTTAATGAAGGAAACATCACTCTTAAATTAAATTTCCCTGTTGGTTTCTTCTTTATTATCTTCTTCATTTTCCTCTTCACTTTCAACACTTTCTTCATTTTCTTCATATTCTTCATCACTGTCCATCTTGTCGAAACGATGTATATTGACATTCTGCCAATTTGTATCGAAGATAGTGAAGGTACTTTCGAAAATTAACGTTGTCCTACACATCGGACAACATTTGGAAGAACTGGAGCACCACCTGTCGATGCATTCTTTGTGAAAACAATGCCTGCAATCGGTTAGGTACAGTTCTCCAGTCAACCTACTCAGACATACGCTGCAGTCTTCCTCAAAAGTTATACCCCTAGGAAAAAAAAAGTACATATTAATTCGCTGTTTGATAGGTACAATATGGTTATCGTTCATTTCATACACATATATTGAACGAAAATTTCTTTATAAAAATGCAACATTCAGAAACTGAAGATAACATTCGATTATATTGTTTCAAAAATAATTAAAGAAAACAATGATGTAAAAGCATTACCTTTCTGTACAGTCGTTGTACAACTTTTCGAAACTGAACTCATATAAATGATCCAAAGACATCTTTTTAGCTTTAAAATTATCTGTTCTGTACTTCACCACTGTTGAACTGATACTAAGCTAGTAAGCGTACCAACACACTTAAGTACTCAAATACGTCAGGCGCGGATCCAGGACCCACTTTTGGGGGGGGGGAAAATTCTAGATTCTTCCGCCATTTTGGGACGTCATTTTTTTTTGCCGTTCATTAATATGGGTTTTCACAAAATGCATTGAAGGTGGAATGAATAGAATAAAAAATGTCCCCATTCATTTACTTGTATTTTCACATTATATGAAGTAACAAAGTGTATTAATTACATATCGATATTTATTTTGAAGTATCAAACTACTCAAACTGATTTCGAAATTCAATCTAAACAATGTGAAAAGAGAATATGATTTTTATTTTCGTTCAATTATATCTGATTTATTTTATCACCTTGGTAAAAATAAATATTTCAAAAAAGGGTTAAACTGTCGTTTCTTATTTGTTGACAGATACATTCCAAGAATTATTCATCTGATAATACATTAGATAGTTAAAATTTTCAGAATGGCCGTCAACCTCATTAGGTAAGTCATTATAAATATGACAAATAAATATTTTAAATGTACCTACACTCATTAAGAGTACCTAAGTCAAACTTTTGTTGGTTATCTGATGATGCCACGTTCATTAAACCATTATTTAACTTTCTAATAGATAACAGAGGTATCCATAAGAATTTGTGAATAAACTAAATTAGGTCCTGATATCAGCAACTAAATTCTTATTGTTCAGGGGTCAGTGATAAATAAATACCACGAAAAAAAAATTATAAAACAAATAAACATTTTAAAAAAACTTCAAGAAAAGCGTCTAACTTTTTCTGCTTATCTGATCACGTTATGGTCATTAAAACATTATTTAATTATTTACTGATAGATAGTTGAATAATTCTCATACTTTCTTCTTAAAGTTATTCAACTATCTGTTTGTAATTAAAAAATGGATTAATAATTTTTTATGCATGATGTTATCAGATAAGTCACTATTGTTTGATGACTTCTTACAAGTTTTTTAAAATGTTTATTTGTCAAGCTATTATGGCTCATGAAATGGCATTTAATAATAACTTACTAATAGATGGCTGTAATTCGCTGTTTGAAAGGTACAATATGGTTATTTTCATTTCAAACACATATATGTATATCTAAATACATATTAGACATTCGAATAAAATTTTTTCCTTTTCAAATTACTCGATTGATCCTAGATAAATTTTTTCGATGAAAAGCTACAATGAGTTGTATTATTTACTTCTTGTCACAAATTTCATAGTTTTTATATTTCTCCTCAATGAAAAAGGTCACAGACATAGACAAGATAATTGTCTTGAGTCTGAATGAAAAAAACCAACAATAAAACAATCATTTATCTTTTCAGAGGCAATTACGAATTTCTTGTATAAACGACCTCAAACTGTCTTTGGATTATTATTGGATTTCGTGTTTAAGCACCAAATCTTGCGTGCTTCAGGTAATTATCAAAAACTGACTGCACATATTTCAACCATCTTCAATCAAATAGACCGATAGTAGGAGAAGCTCACACGCGAATCAGCTCAAAAAAAACAGTAGGAGTGGCCTTTATCTGTGACTTCAAGGCTGTGAAAATTTTTGATTTACTTCTCGGAAAACAATTTTTTCATTTTGTTATCTTTTATTCTAATTCTAAATAATACTGTGGATTGGATTGGTTTCTACTTGTTCGAAATTCATTTTAAATCGAAAATTAAATGACAGTCATTATATTTCATCTTTTTTTTCGTATTCCTGGTACTGTATGCATAATGGAAACTGTTTTGGAGGAAGCTAACCTTATGGTCATCAATATACATACCGGGTGTAAAAGGATCATGGTACACACCCCTTATCTCCCTTAAATTTGAAGGTTATAGATTGAAATTTAGGATAATAATAATAATAATAATAGGTATTTATTTCCAGAATTGTATGTTCATTACAAAATGATAAAAACAAGTCACAAATTCCTTACAAAAAAATAAATCAATGAACTAATATATCTATGATATTTGTACATGACAAAAGACTATAAATTCATTTAAAGGATATGGTTCACATTTAATTAACAGTTCGAATAATTGTCTCTTGAAGAGTTTAATTTCTTTAATTGATCTTATTTTTCTAGGTAAATGATTGAACAGTTTCATACTGATTTAGTAATTATTACGCTCTGTACTCGTTAGTCTGTGAATAGGTAATAGATATTCAATCATTATCCTGGTAGGATTCACATTTTTACAATCCTGAAAATAGGAATTGTTCTCAAACAAAAATAACAAGAGTTTATAGATATATAAACCAGGGGAAATTTAATGAAGGAAACATCACTCTTAAATTAAATTTCCCTGTTGGTTTCTTCTTTATTATCTTCTTCATTTTCCTCTTCACTTTCAACACTTTCTTCATCTTCTTCATATTCTTCATCACTGTCCATCTTGTCGAAACGATGTATATTGACATTCTGCCAATTTGTATCGAAGATAGTGAAGGTACCTTCGAAAATTAACGTTGTCCTACACATCGGACAACATTTGGAAGAACTGGAGCACCACCTGTCGATGCATTCTTTGTGAAAACAATGCCTGCAATCGGTTAGGTACAGTTCTCCAGTCAACCTACTCAGACATACGCTGCAGTCTTCCTCAAAAGTTATACCCCTAGGAAAAAAAAAGTACATATTAATTCGCTGTTTGATAGGTACAATATGGTTATCGTTCATTTCATACACATATATTGAACAAAAATTTCTTTATAAAAATGCAACATTCAGAAACTGAAGATAACATTCGATTATATTGTTTCAAAAATAATTAAAGAAAACAATGATGTAAAAGCATTACCTTTCTGTACAGTCGTTGTACAACTTTTCGAAACTGAACTCATATAAATGATCCAAAGACATCTTTTTAGCTTTAAAATTATCTGTTCTGTACTTCACCACTGTTGAACTGATACTAAGCTAGTAAGCGTACCAACACACTTAAGTACTCAAATACGTCAGGCGCGGATCCAGGACCCACTTTTGGGGGGGGGGGGAAATTCTAGATTCTTCCGCCATTTTGGGACGTCATTTTTTTTTGCCGTTCATTAATATGGGTTTTCACAAAATGCATTGAAGGTGGAATGAATAGAATAAAAAATGTCCCCATTCATTTACTTGTATTTTCACATTATATGAAGTAACAAAGTGTATTAATTACATATCGATATTTATTTTGAAGTATCAAACTACTCAAACTGATTTCGTTCTTTAGTTGAACGTTTCGAAATTCAATCTAAACAATGTGAAAAGAGAATATGATTTTTATTTTCGTTCAATTATATCTGATTTATTTTATCACCTTGGTAAAAATAAATATTTCAAAAAAGGGTTAAACTGTCGTTTCTTATTTGTTGACAGATACATTCTAAGAATTATTCATCTGATAATACATTAGATAGTTAAAATTTTCAGAATGGCCGTCAACCTCATTAGGTAAGTCATTATAAATATGACAAATAAATATTTTAAATGTACCTACACTCATTAAGAGTACCTAAGTCAAACTTTTGTTGGTTATCTGATGATGCCACGTTCATTAAACCATTATTTAACTTTCTAATAGATAACAGAGGTATCCATAAGAATTTGTGAATAAACTAAATTAGGTCCTGATATCAGCAACTAAATTCTTATTGTTCAGGGGTCAGTGATAAATAAATACCACGAAAAAAAAATTATAAAACAAATAAACATTTTAAAAAAACTTCAAGAAAAGCGTCTAACTTTTTCTGCTTATCTGATCACGTTATGGTCATTAAAGCATTATTTAATTATTTACTGATAGATAGTTGAATAATTCTCATACTTTCTTCTTAAAGTTATTCAACTATCTGTTTGTAATTAAAAAATGGATTAATAATTTTTTATGCATGATGTTATCAGATAAGTCACTATTGTTTGATGACTTCTTACAAGTTTTTTAAAATGTTTATTTGTCAAGCTATTATGGCTCATGAAATGGCATTTAATAATAACTTACTAATAGATGGCTGTAATTCGCTGTTTGAAAGGTACAATATGGTTATTTTCATTTCAAACACATATATGTATATCTAAATACATATCAGACATTCGAATAAAATTTTTTCCTTTTCAAATTACTCGATTGATCCTAGATAAATTTTTCCGATGAAAAGCTACAATGAGTTGTATTATTTACTTCTTGTCACAAATTTCATAGTTTTTATATTTCTCCTCAATGAAAAAGGTCACAGACATAGACAAGATAATTGTCTTGAGTCTGAATGAAAAAAACCAACAATAAAACAATCATTTATCTTTTCAGAGGCAATTACGAATTTCTTGTATAAACGACCTCAAACTGTCTTTGGATTATTATTGGATTTCGTGTTTAAACACCAAATCTTGCGTGCTTCAGGTAATTATCAAAAACTGACTGCACATATTTCAACCATCTTCAATCAAATAGACCGATAGTAGGAGAAGCTCACACGCGAATCAGCTCAAAAAAAACAGTAGGAGTGGCCTTTATCTGTGACTTCAAGGCTGTGAAAATTTTTGATTTACTTCTCGGAAAACAATTTTTTCATTTTGTTATATTTTATCCTAATTCTGAATAATACTGTGGATTGGCTTGGTTTCTACTTGTTCGAAATTCATTTTAAATCGAAAATTAAATGACAGTCATTATATTTCATCTTTTTTTTTCGTATTCCTGGTACTGTATGCATAATGGAAATTGTTTTGGAGGAAGCTAACCTTATGGTCATCAATATACATACCGGGTGTAATAGGATCATGGTACACACCCCTTATCTCCCTTAAATTTGAAGGTTATAGATTGAAATTTAGGATAATAATAATAATAATAATAGGTATTTATTTCCAGAATTGTATGTACATTACAAAATGATAAAAACAAGTCACAAATTCCTCACAAAAAAATAAATCAATGAACTAATATGTCTATGATATTTGTACATGACAAAAGACTATAAATTCATTTAAAGAATATGGTTCACATTTAATTAACAGTTCGAATAATTGTCTCTTGAAGAGTTTAATTTCTTTAATTGATCTTATTTTTCTAGGTAAATGATTGAACAGTTTCATACTGATTTAGTAATTATAACGCTCTGTACTCGTTAGTCTGTGAATAGGTAATAGATATTCAATCATTATCCTGGTAGGATTCACATTTTTACAATCCTGAAAATAGGAATTGTTCTCAAACAAAAATAACAAGAGTTTATAGATATATAAACCAGGGGAAATTTAATGAAGGAAACATCACTCTTAAATCAAATTTCCCTGTTGGTTTCTTCTTTATTATCTTCTTCATTTTCCTCTTCACTTTCAACACTTTCTTCATCTTCTTCATATTCTTCATCACTGTCCATCTTGTCGAAACGATGTATATTGACATTCTGCCAATTTGTATCGAAGATAGTGAAGGTACCTTCGAAAATTAACGTTGTCCTACACATCGGACAACATTTGGAAGAACTGGAGCACCACCTGTCGATGCATTCTTTGTGAAAACAATGCCTGCAATCGGTTAGGTACAGTTCTCCAGTCAACCTACTCAGACATACGCTGCAGTCTTCCTCAAAAGTTATACCCCTAGGAAAAAAAAAGTACATATTAATTCGCTGTTTGATAGGTACAATATGGTTATCGTTCATTTCATACACATATATTGAACAAAAATTTCTTTATAAAAATGCAACATTCAGAAACTGAAGAAAACATTCGATTATATTGTTTCAAAAATAATTAAAGAAAACAATGATGTAAAAGCATTACCTTTCTGTACAGTCGTTGTACAACTTTTCGAAACTGAACTCATATAAATGATCCAAAGACATCTTTTTAGCTTTGAAATTATCTGTTCTGTACTTCACCACTGTTGAACTGATACTAAGCTAGTAAGCGTACCAACACACTTAAGTACTCAAATACGTCAGGCGCGGATCCAGGACCCACTTTTGGGGGGGGGGAAAATTCTAGATTCTTCCGCCATTTTGGGACGTCATTTTTTTTTGCCGTTCATTAATATGGGTTTTCACAAAATGCATTGAAGGTGGAATGAATAGAATAAAAAATGTCCCCATTCATTTACTTGTATTTTCACATTATATAAAGTAACAAAGTGTATTAATTACATATCGATATTTATTTTGAAGTATCAAACTACTCAAACTGATTTCGTTCTTTAGTTGAACGTTTCGAAATTCAATCTAAACAATGTGAAAAGAGAATATGATTTTTATTTTCGTTCAATTATATCTGATTTATTTTATCACCTTGGTAAAAATAAATATTTCAAAAAAGGGTTAAACTGTCGTTTCTTATTTGTTGACAGATACATTCCAAGAATTATTCATCTGATAATACATTAGATAGTTAAAATTTTCAGAATGGCCGTCAACCTCATTAGGTAAGTCATTATAAATATGACAAATAAATATTTTAAATGTACCTACACTCATTAAGAGTACCTAAGTCAAACTTTTGTTGGTTATCTGATGATGCCACGTTCATTAAACCATTATTTAACTTTCTAATAGATAACAGAGGTATCCATAAGAATTTGTGAATAAACTAAATTAGGTCCTGATATCAGCAACTAAATTCTTATTGTTCAGGGGTCAGTGATAAATAAATACCACGAAAAAAAAATTATAAAACAAATAAACATTTTAAAAAAACTTCAAGAAAAGCGTCTAACTTTTTCTGCTTATCTGATCACGTTATGGTCATTAAAGCATTATTTAATTATTTACTGATAGATAGTTGAATAATTCTCATACTTTCTTCTTAAAGTTATTCAACTATCTGTTTGTAATTAAAAAATGGATTAATAATTTTTTATGCATGATGTTATCAGATAAGTCACTATTGTTTGATGACTTCTTACAAGTTTTTTAAAATGTTTATTTGTCAAGCTATTATGGCTCATGAAATGGCATTTAATAATAACTTACTAATAGATGGCTGTAATTCGCTGTTTGAAAGGTACAATATGGTTATTTTCATTTCAAACACATATATGTATATGTAAATACATATTAGACATTCGAATAAAATTTTTTCCTTTTCAAATTACTCGATTGATCCTAGATAAATTTTTCCGATGAAAAGCTACAATGAGTTGTATTATTTACTTCTTGTCACAAATTTCATAGTTTTTATATTTCTCCTCAATGAAAAAGGTCACAGACATAGACAAGATAATAGTCTTGAGTCTGAATGAAAAAAACCAACAATAAAACAATCATTTATCTTTTCAGAGGCAATTACGAATTTCTTGTATAAACGACCTCAAACTGTCTTTGGATTATTATTGGATTTCGTGTTTAAGCACCAAATCTTGCGTGCTTCAGGTAATTATCAAAAACTGACTGCACATATTTCAACCATCTTCAATCAAATAGACCGATAGTAGGAGAAGCTCACACGCGAATCAGCTCAAAAAAAACAGTAGGAGTGGCCTTTATCTGTGACTTCAAGGCTGTGAAAATTTTTGATTTACTTCTCGGAAAACAATTTTTTCATTTTGTTATATTTTATCCTAATTCTAAATAATACTGTGGATTGGCTTGGTTTCTACTTGTTCGAAATTCATTTTAAATCGAAAATTAAATGACAGTCATTATATTTCATCTTTTTTTTTCGTATTCCTGGTACTGTATGCATAATGGAAACTGTTTTGGAGGAAGCTAACCTTATGGTCATCAATATACATACCGGGTGTAATAGGATCATGGTACACACCCCTTATCTCCCTTAAATTTGAAGGTTATAGATTGAAATTTAGGATAATAATAATAATAATAATAGGTATTTATTTCCAGAATTGTATGTACATTACAAAATGATAAAAACAAGTCACAAATTCCTTACAAAAAAATAAATCAATGAACTAATATATCTATGATATTTGTACATGACAAAAGACTATAAATTCATTTAAAGAATATGGTTCACATTTAATTAACAGTTCGAATAATTGTCTCTTGAAGAGTTTAATTTCTTTAATTGATCTTATTTTTCTAGGTAAATAATTGAACAGTTTCATACTGATTTAGTAATTATTACGCTCTGTACTCGTTAGTCTGTGAATAGGTAATAGATATTCAATCATTATCCTGGTAGGATTCACATTTTTACAATCCTGAAAATAGGAATTGTTCTCAAACAAAAATAACAAGAGTTTATAGATATATAAACCAGGGGAAATTTAATGAAGGAAACATCACTCTTAAATTAAATTTCCCTGTTGGTTTCTTCTTTATTATCTTCTTCATTTTCCTCTTCACTTTCAACACTTTCTTCATCTTCTTCATATTCTTCATCACTGTCCATCTTGTCGAAACGATGTATATTGACATTCTGCCAATTTGTATCGAAGATAGTGAAGGTACCTTCGAAAATTAACGTTGTCCTACACATCGGACAACATTTGGAAGAACTGGAGCACCACCTGTCGATGCATTCTTTGTGAAAACAATGCCTGCAATCGGTTAGGTACAGTTCTCCAGTCAACCTACTCAGACATACGCTGCAGTCTTCCTCAAAAGTTATACCCCTAGGAAAAAAAAAGTACATATTAATTCGCTGTTTGATAGGTACAATATGGTTATCTTTCATTTCATACACATATATTGAACAAAAATTTCTTTATAAAAATGCAACATTCAGAAACTGAAGATAACATTCGATTATATTGTTTCAAAAATAATTAAAGAAAACAATGATGTAAAAGCATTACCTTTCTGTACAGTCGTTGTACAACTTTTCGAAACTGAACTCATATAAATGATCCAAAGACATCTTTTTAGCTTTAAAATTATCTGTTCTGTACTTCACCACTGTTGAACTGATACTAAGCTAGTAAGCGTACCAACACACTTAAGTACTCAAATACGTCAGGCGCGGATCCAGGACCCACTTTTGGGGGGGGGGGAAATTCTAGATTCTTCCGCCATTTTGGGACGTCATTTTTTTTTGCCGTTCATTAATATGGGTTTTCACAACATGCATTGAAGGTGGAATGTAGGATTATCAGACCAGGATAACCTCATTCGTCTTGATAGAGCACTCAAGGGAAAAGCTAGGGAAACTGTTAAAGCTCTTCTAATATCTCCAAGCAATGTTTCAAGGATAATCAATATGCTCGAGATGAATTTTGGTAGACCTGAATGGATTGTTCTATCTCTCATGGAAAAAGTGAAGAAAATCAGCCCTGTAAAAGAAGACAGTTTGGAATCCTGTATTTTTTTCTCAAACGCAGTTACTAATATGGTGGTCACGATGAGAAATGTTAATTCTTCACTATATTTGTTCCATCCGGAAATGTTAGTGAATATTGTTGAAAAACTTCCCACCATACAAAAGTACAACTGGGGAAAATATAAATATCAGAAAGATTTACAGGGAATACCAACATCCCTTGAAGATTTTGCAAATTGGTACGAAGAAGAGGTAAATTCTATGGCTTCTACAAGTAATCCATTCCAGAGAAGTAAACACATGTCAAGGAAAGAAACAGTTAGTTTTTCAAAAAAGTCCGAGCCGAGAAAGGCAGAAAATTCCAAAGTTTGTGTATTTTGCCAGAGAACGAATCATAAAATAGAGGAATGTGGTGAATTCATAGAGAAGACTATACCAGAAAGAAGACAATCAGTTATGAATTTGAGATTATGTTTTCTATGTCTCCAATTGGGTCACATGGCTAATAAATGTTTCCTCAGAACGAGATGTGGTATAATGGGTTGTAAAGGAAAGCATAGCAGTCTTCTTCATCTGGCAAGAGATCCAAACAGCTCATATCCAACTTTACAAGATAAAACAGCAGCTTCGAGTGAATTTTGTGCGAAATTGAACGATGTGGATCAAAAAACTCTGCTGAGAATAGCACCAGTTATACTTCGTGGGCCTTATAATGAAATCAAGACATTTGCCTTATTCGATGAAGGCTCCACATGCTCGATGATGGATGAAAATTTAGCTATGAAATTGAACCTCTCTGGACCCATCGTTCCACTCCGTTTTCAATGGACAAATAACATTACCCATTTCGATGATGAATCGAAAATGGTTGATGTTGATATTTCTGCCGACAGCAATAAACAAATCTTCTATAATCTGAAAAATTTGAGGACTGTTAAAAACTTGAGTATACCAAACCAGAAAATCAATGTAGATCTTTTGTCTCAGAATTTCCCACATTTGAACCGGAAAATTCTAGAGGCCGTAGAGAATGCAACTCCAGAAATTCTCATTGGCCAAGACAATTGCGGACTAATTATACCACGTCAGGTCATACAACCAAAAATGAATCAACCTATAATGTCCAAATCCAAATTAGGTTGGACTATTCATGGAGCACTCACTGATTCAACTGATGGAAATGAAATGAATCATGCAACTCTTTGTTGCCGACATATTGAAGATGATGAACTCCATCGTATGGTGAAAGATAGTTTCAAGTTAGAAGCTTTCGGAGTGAATGAAAAAATCATCAGCTCAGTAGAAGATCGCAAAGCACTTGAAATCATGAATAGCACAGCTAAAAGAATTGGTAACCGTTGGGAAATTGGACACCTTTGGAGAAATATGGATGTCGCATTTCCTGACAGCAAAGTAAACGCACTCAACCGTCTTTCCTGCATGGAGAGGAAAATGAAGAAAGATTGTGAATTCGCAAAGCAGTACCGTGAGAAGATCCAGGATTACATCAACAAGGGTTATGCAAGAAAATTAGAGTTAGAGGAGATTACAGAAAATCCGAGAAACTGGTTTTTACCACATTTTGCAGTGTGGAACGTCCATAAGCCCGGTAAAATTAGACTTGTCTTTGACGCTGCTGCAAGATCATTTGGATATAGCCTCAATGACTTTTTACTACAAGGTCCAGACTTTGTTCCTTCCTTGGTTTCCGTTTTATGGCGCTTTAGGCAGGGAAAAATTGCATTTAGTGGGGACATCAGGGAAATGTTTCACCAAGTGTTAATAAAAAAGGAAGATCGATGTGCTCAACGATTTCTTTGGCATGATGAAAATAACCTTGGTGGAATTCCGGATGTTTATGAAATGAATGTTATGATCTTCGGTGCCGTGTCTTCTCCATCCGTAGCCCAATTCATCAAGAACAGGAATGCTGAATGTTTCGAAGATAAATTCCCTGGAATAAGCAGAGCAATGAAGAGACAACATTATGTTGACGATTATTTGGATTCATGTAGCACATACGAGGAAGCTATTCAAAGAGTACGAGATGTAATTTATGTTCATAATCAAGTTGGTTTTGAAATGGTGAAATGGATTAGTAACTCCAAGAGCGTTCTAGAATCAATTCCAAAATGTCTTCGTGCTGAATCAGAAAAAAACATTAAAATTGATTCACAAGAAATCAAAAGAGTTCTTGGATTGTCTTGGTCTCCAGAAACTGACCAATTCATATATTCGCTGAACTTTCACAAAATTCCTATTGAAAAAACATCAGGATCAATAGCACCAACGAAACGGAAGGTCTTGCGGATCATCATGTCAATATTTGATCCTTTCGGGTTTTTGGCAACTTTGATCATAAAGGCGAATGTGTTTTGTGATGCGCGTGATAAGGCTTATTCCTATGTTGCTTACTTCAGAACAGAAGAAAAGGAGGATAATACTGAAACACATGTCTGCTTTGTTACTGCTGAGTATAAAGTTGCGCCATTGACTCAGCAAATCATACCCAAATTAGAGTTACAAGGAGCAGTGTTGGCATGCAGACTATCCAAGAAAATATGGGAAGAAGTTGAACATAAAATTCGCGAAACACATTATTGGACTGATTCATTGGTGGTACTTAAACAAATAAGATCCCAGTCGAGAAGGTTTCCTATGTTCGTGTCATGTCGAATAGGAGAAATCCATGAAAATGCAGATGTTTTCCAGTGGCACTGGGATCCTTCTGAAGAAAATGTAGCAGATCAGGCTACCAAAGAATTGAAAAATATCGATCTTAAACAAGATGGAGATTGGTTTAGCGGACCATCGTTTTTGGGAAAACCAAGGAAATTATGGTATTGTGAGGGTGGCAAAAATTCAAACGAAGAAAGGCATTTATAAAAGACCTGTTACGAAGCTGTGCATCCTTCCGACCACTTAGTGAAGATTTAAGTTCTTCACAGGGGGGAGAAATGTTAAGGCCAAATTCATTTTTTAATTTGACAGACGAGTGAACAGGAAATCAAGGGAGTTTAGTTTTTTGATAGTTCTGAATTGTCAAGTTTTCAAATAAAAAAGTTATTGAAGAATATCACATTTGAATTTACACCATTATTTAACTTTCTAATAGATAACAGAGGTATCCATAAGAATTTGTGAATAAACTAAATTAGGTCCTGATATCAGCAACTAAATTCTTATTGTTCAGGGGTCAGTGATAAATAAATACCACGAAAAAAAAATTATAAAACAAATAAACATTTTAAAAAAACTTCAAGAAAAGCGTCTAACTTTTTCTGCTTATCTGATCACGTTATGGTCATTAAAACATTATTTAATTATTTACCGATAGATAGTTGAATAATTCTCATACTTTCTTCTTAAAGTTATTCAACTATCTGTTTGTAATTAAAAAATGGATTAATAATTTTTTATGCATGATGTTATCAGATAAGTCACTATTGTTTGATGACTTCTTACAAGTTTTTTAAAATGTTTATTTGTCAAGCTATTATGGCTCATGAAATGGCATTTAATAATAACTTACTAATAGATGGCTGTAATTCGCTGTTTGAAAGATACAATATGGTTATTTTCATTTCAAACACATATATGTATATCTAAATACATATTAGACATTCGAATAAAATTTTTTCCTTTTCAAATTACTCGATTGATCCTAGATAAATTTTTTCGATGAAAAGCTACAATGAGTTGTATTATTTACTTCTTGTCACAAATTTCATAGTTTTTATATTTCTCCTCAATGAAAAAGGTCACAGACATAGACAAGATAATTGTCTTGAGTCTGAATGAAAAAAACCAACAATAAAACAATCATTTATCTTTTCAGAGGCAATTACGAATTTCTTGTATAAACGACCTCAAACTGTCTTTGGATTATTATTGGATTTCGTGTTTAAACACCAAATCTTGCGTGCTTCAGGTAATTATCAAAAACTGACTGCACATATTTCAACCATCTTCAATCAAATAGACCGATAGTAGGAGAAGCTCACACGCGAATCAGCTCAAAAAAAACAGTAGGAGTGGCCTTTATCTGTGACTTCAAGGCTGTGAAAATTTTTGATTTACTTCTCGGAAAACAATTTTTTCATTTTGTTATATTTTATCCTAATTCTAAATAATACTGTGGATTGGCTTGGTTTCTACTTGTTCGAAATTCATTTTAAATCGAAAATTAAATGACAGTCATTATATTTCATCTTTTTTTTTCGTATTCCTGGTACTGTATGCATAATGGAAACTGTTTTGGAGGAAGCTAACCTTATGGTCATCAATATACATACCGGGTGTAATAGGATCATGGTACACACCCCTTATCTCCCTTAAATTTGAAGGTTATAGATTGAAATTTAGGATAATAATAATAATAATAATAGGTATTTATTTCCAGAATTGTATGTTCATTACAAAATGATAAAAACAAGTCACAAATTCCTTACAAAAAAATAAATCAATGAACTAATATATCTATGATATTTGTACATGACAAAAGACTATAAATTCATTTAAAGAATATGGTTCACATTTAATTAACAGTTCGAATAATTGTCTCTTGAAGAGTTTAATTTCTTTAATTGATCTTATTTTTCTAGGTAAATGATTGAA
This sequence comes from Harmonia axyridis, assembly GCF_914767665.1. Lineage (NCBI taxonomy): Eukaryota > Metazoa > Arthropoda > Insecta > Coleoptera > Coccinellidae > Harmonia > Harmonia axyridis. Next base: position 52,463,625 of record NC_059502.1, on the reverse strand, counting down.
CAGTTTCATACTGATTTAGTAATTATTACGCTCTGTACTCGTTAGTCTGTGAATAGGTAATAGATATTCAATCATTATCCTGGTAGGATTCACATTTTTACAATCCTGAAAATAGGAATTGTTCTCAAACAAAAATAACAAGAGTTTATAGATATATAAACCAGGGGAAATTTAATGAAGGAAACATCACTCTTAAATTAAATTTCCCTGTTGGTTTCTTCTTTATTATCTTCTTCATTTTCCTCTTCACTTTCAACACTTTCTTCATCTTCTTCATATTCTTCATCACTGTCCATCTTGTCGAAACGATGTATATTGACATTCTGCCAATTTGTATCGAAGATAGTGAAGGTACCTTCGAAAATTAACGTTGTCCTACACATCGGACAACATTTGGAAGAACTGGAGCACCACCTGTCGATGCATTCTTTGTGAAAACAATGCCTGCAATCGGTTAGGTACAGTTCTCCAGTCAACCTACTCAGACATACGCTGCAGTCTTCCTCAAAAGTTATACCCCTAGGAAAAAAAAAGTACATATTAATTCGCTGTTTGATAGGTACAATATGGTTATCGTTCATTTCATACACATATATTGAACAAAAATTTCTTTATAAAAATGCAACATTCAGAAACTGAAGATAACATTCGATTATATTGTTTCAAAAATAATTAAAGAAAACAATGATGTAAAAGCATTACCTTTCTGTACAGTCGTTGTACAACTTTTCGAAACTGAACTCATATAAATGATCCAAAGACATCTTTTTAGCTTTAAAATTATCTGTTCTGTACTTCACCACTGTTGAACTGATACTAAGCTAGTAAGCGTACCAACACACTTAAGTACTCAAATACGTCAGGCGCGGATCCAGGACCCACTTTTGGGGGGGGGGGAAAATTCTAGATTCTTCCGCCATTTTGGGACGTCATTTTTTTTTGCCGTTCATTAATATGGGTTTTCACAAAATGCATTGAAGGTGGAATGAATAGAATAAAAAATGTCCCCATTCATTTACTTGTATTTTCACATTATATGAAGTAACAAAGTGTATTAATTACATATCGATATTTATTTTGAAGTATCAAACTACTCAAACTGATTTCGAAATTCAATCTAAACAATGTGAAAAGAGAATATGATTTTTATTTTCGTTCAATTATATCTGATTTATTTTATCACCTTGGTAAAAATAAATATTTCAAAAAAGGGTTAAACTGTCGTTTCTTATTTATTGACAGATACATTCCAAGAATTATTCATATGATAATACATTAGATAGTTAAAATTTTCAGAATGGCCGTCAACCTCATCAGGTAAGTCATTATAAATATGACAAATAAATATTTTAAATGTACCTACACTCATTAAGAGTACCTAAGTCAAACTTTTGTTGGTTATCTGATGATGCCACGTTCATTAAACCATTATTTAACTTTCTAATAGATAACAGAGGTATCCATAAGAATTTGTGAATAAACTAAATTAGGTCCTGATATCAGCAACTAAATTCTTATTGTTCAGGGGTCAGTGATAAATAAATACCACGAAAAAAAAAATTATAAAACAAATAAACATTTTAAAAAAAATTCAAGAAAAGCGTCTAACTTTTTCTGCTTATCTGATCACGTTATGGTCATTAAAGCATTATTTAATTATTCACTGATAGATAGTTGAATAATTCTCATACTTTCTTCTTAAAGTTATTCAACTATCTGTTTGTAATTAAAAAATGGATTAATAATTTTTTATGCATGATGTTATCAGATAAGTCACTATTGTTTGATGACTTCTTACAAGTTTTTTAAAATGTTTATTTGTCAAGCTATTATGGCTCATGAAATGGCATTTAATAATAACTTACTAATAGATGGCTGTAATTCGCTGTTTGAAAGGTACAATATGGTTATTTTCATTTCAAACACATATATGTATATCTAAATACATATTAGACATTCGAATAAAATTTTTTCCTTTTCAAATTACTCGATTGATCCTAGATAAATTTTTTCGATGAAAAGCTACAATGAGTTGTATTATTTACTTCTTGTCACAAATTTCATAGTTTTTATATTTCTCCTCAATGAAAAAGGTCACAGACATAGACAAGATAATTGTCTTGAGTCTGAATGAAAAAAACCAACAATAAAACAATCATTTATCTTTTCAGAGGCAATTACGAATTTCTTGTATAAACGACCTCAAACTGTCTTTGGATTATTATTGGATTTCGTGTTTAAACACCAAATCTTGCGTGCTTCAGGTAATTATCAAAAACTGACTGCACATATTTCAACCATCTTCAATCAAATAGACCGATAGTAGGAGAAGCTCACACGCGAATCAGCTCAAAAAAAACAGTAGGAGTGGCCTTTATCTGTGACTTCAAGGCTGTGAAAATTTTTGATTTACTTCTCGGAAAACAATTTTTTCATTTTGTTATATTTTATCCTAATTCTAAATAATACTGTGGATTGGCTTGGTTTCTACTTGTTCGAAATTCATTTTAAATCGAAAATTAAATGACAGTCATTATATTTCATCTTTTTTTTTCGTATTCCTGGTACTGTATGCATAATGGAAACTGTTTTGGAGGAAGCTAACCTTATGGTCATCAATATACATACCGGGTGTAATAGGATCATGGTACACACCCCTTATCTCCCTTAAATTTGAAGGTTATAGATTGAAATTTAGGATAATAATAATAATAATAATAGGTATTTATTTCCAGAATTGTATGTTCATTACAAAATGATAAAAACAAGTCACAAATTCCTTACAAAAAAATAAATCAATGAACTAATATATCTATGATATTTGTACATGACAAAAGACTATAAATTCATTTAAAGAATATGGTTCACATTTAATTAACAGTTCGAATAATTGTCTCTTGAAGAGTTTAATTTCTTTAATTGATCTTATTTTTCTAGGTAAATGATTGAACAGTTTCATACTGATTTAGTAATTATTACGCTCTGTACTCGTTAGTCTGTGAATAGGTAATAGATATTCAATCATTATCCTGGTAGGATTCACATTTTTACAATCCTGAAAATAGGAATTGTTCTCAAACAAAAATAACAAGAGTTTATAGATATATAAACCAGGGGAAATTTAATGAAGGAAACATCACTCTTAAATTAAATTTCCCTGTTGGTTTCTTCTTTATTATCTTCTTCATTTTCCTCTTCACTTTCAACACTTTCTTCATCTTCTTCATATTCTTCATCACTGTCCATCTTGTCGAAACGATGTATATTGACATTCTGCCAATTTGTATCGAAGATAGTGAAGGTACCTTCGAAAATTAACGTTGTCCTACACATCGGACAACATTTGGAAGAACTGGAGCACCACCTGTCGATGCATTCTTTGTGAAAACAATGCCTGCAATCGGTTAGGTACAGTTCTCCAGTCAACCTACTCAGACATACGCTGCAGTCTTCCTCAAAAGTTATACCCCTAGGAAAAAAAAAGTACATATTAATTCGCTGTTTGATAGGTACAATATGGTTATCGTTCATTTCATACACATATATTGAACAAAAATTTCTTTATAAAAATGCAACATTCAGAAACTGAAGATAACATTCGATTATATTGTTTCAAAAATAATTAAAGAAAACAATGATGTAAAAGCATTACCTTTCTGTACAGTCGTTGTACAACTTTTCGAAACTGAACTCATATAAATGATCCAAAGACATCTTTTTAGCTTTAAAATTATCTGTTCTGTACTTCACCACTGTTGAACTGATACTAAGCTAGTAAGCGTACCAACACACTTAAGTACTCAAATACGTCAGGCGCGGATCCAGGACCCACTTTTGGGGGGGGGGGAAAATTCTAGATTCTTCCGCCATTTTGGGACGTCATTTTTTTTTGCCGTTCATTAATATGGGTTTTCACAAAATGCATTGAAGGTGGAATGAATAGAATAAAAAATGTCCCCATTCATTTACTTGTATTTTCACATTATATGAAGTAACAAAGTGTATTAATTACATATCGATATTTATTTTGAAGTATCAAACTACTCAAACTGATTTCGAAATTCAATCTAAACAATGTGAAAAGAGAATATGATTTTTATTTTCGTTCAATTATATCTGATTTATTTTATCACCTTGGTAAAAATAAATATTTCAAAAAAGGGTTAAACTGTCGTTTCTTATTTATTGACAGATACATTCCAAGAATTATTCATATGATAATACATTAGATAGTTAAAATTTTCAGAATGGCCGTCAACCTCATCAGGTAAGTCATTATAAATATGACAAATAAATATTTTAAATGTACCTACACTCATTAAGAGTACCTAAGTCAAACTTTTGTTGGTTATCTGATGATGCCACGTTCATTAAACCATTATTTAACTTTCTAATAGATAACAGAGGTATCCATAAGAATTTGTGAATAAACTAAATTAGGTCCTGATATCAGCAACTAAATTCTTATTGTTCAGGGGTCAGTGATAAATAAATACCACGAAAAAAAAAATTATAAAACAAATAAACATTTTAAAAAAAATTCAAGAAAAGCGTCTAACTTTTTCTGCTTATCTGATCACGTTATGGTCATTAAAGCATTATTTAATTATTCACTGATAGATAGTTGAATAATTCTCATACTTTCTTCTTAAAGTTATTCAACTATCTGTTTGTAATTAAAAAATGGATTAATAATTTTTTATGCATGATGTTATCAGATAAGTCACTATTGTTTGATGACTTCTTACAAGTTTTTTAAAATGTTTATTTGTCAAGCTATTATGGCTCATGAAATGGCATTTAATAATAACTTACTAATAGATGGCTGTAATTCGCTGTTTGAAAGGTACAATATGGTTATTTTCATTTCAAACACATATATGTATATCTAAATACATATTAGACATTCGAATAAAATTTTTTCCTTTTCAAATTACTCGATTGATCCTAGATAAATTTTTTCGATGAAAAGCTACAATGAGTTGTATTATTTACTTCTTGTCACAAATTTCATAGTTTTTATATTTCTCCTCAATGAAAAAGGTCACAGACATAGACAAGATAATTGTCTTGAGTCTGAATGAAAAAAACCAACAATAAAACAATCATTTATCTTTTCAGAGGCAATTACGAATTTCTTGTATAAACGACCTCAAACTGTCTTTGGATTATTATTGGATTTCGTGTTTAAACACCAAATCTTGCGTGCTTCAGGTAATTATCAAAAACTGACTGCACATATTTCAACCATCTTCAATCAAATAGACCGATAGTAGGAGAAGCTCACACGCGAATCAGCTCAAAAAAAACAGTAGGAGTGGCCTTTATCTGTGACTTCAAGGCTGTGAAAATTTTTGATTTACTTCTCGGAAAACAATTTTTTCATTTTGTTATATTTTATCCTAATTCTAAATAATACTGTGGATTGGCTTGGTTTCTACTTGTTCGAAATTCATTTTAAATCGAAAATTAAATGACAGTCATTATATTTCATCTTTTTTTTTCGTATTCCTGGTACTGTATGCATAATGGAAACTGTTTTGGAGGAAGCTAACCTTATGGTCATCAATATACATACCGGGTGTAATAGGATCATGGTACACACCCCTTATCTTCCTTAAATTTGAAGGTTATAGATTGAAATTTAGGATAATAATAATAATAGGTATTTATTTCCAGAATTGTATGTACATTACAAAATGATAAAAACAAGTCACAAATTCCTTACAAAAAAATAAATCAATGAACTAATATATCTATGATATTTGTACATGACAAAAGACTATAAATTCATTTAAAGAATATGGTTCACATTTAATTAACAGTTCGAATAATTGTCTCTTGAAGAGTTTAATTTCTTTAATTGATCTTATTTTTCTAGGTAAATGATTGAACAGTTTCATACTGATTTAGTAATTATTACGCTCTGTACTCGTTAGTCTGTGAATAGGTAATAGATATTCAATCATTATCCTGGTAGGATTCACATTTTTACAATCCTGAAAATAGGAAATTTAATGAAGGAAACATCACTCTTAAATTAAATTTCCCTGTTGGTTTCTTCTTTATTATCTTCTTCATTTTCCTCTTCACTTTCAACACTTTCTTCATCTTCTTCATATTCTTCATCACTGTCCATCTTGTCGAAACGATGTATATTAACATTCTGCCAATTTGTATCGAAGATAGTGAAGGTACCTTCGAAAATTAACGTTGTCCTACACATCGGACAACATTTGGAAGAACTGGAGCACCACCTGTCGATGCATTCTTTGTGAAAACAATGCCTGCAATCGGTTAGGTACAGTTCTCCAGTCAACCTACTCAGACATACGCTGCAGTCTTCCTCAAAAGTTATACCCCTAGGAAAAAAAAAGTACATATTAATTCGCTGTTTGATAGGTACAATATGGTTATCGTTCATTTCATACACATATATTGAACAAAAATTTCTTTATAAAAATGCAACATTCAGAAACTGAAGATAACATTCGATTATATTGTTTCAAAAATAATTAAAGAAAACAATGATGTAAAAGCATTACCTTTCTGTACAGTCGTTGTACAACTTTTCGAAACTGAACTCATATAAATGATCCAAAGACATCTTTTTAGCTTTAAAATTATCTGTTCTGTACTTCACCACTGTTGAACTGATACTAAGCTAGTAAGCGTACCAACACACTTAAGTACTCAAATACGTCAGGCGCGGATCCAGGACCCACTTTTGGGGGGGGGGGGAAATTCTAGATTCTTCCGCCATTTTGGGACGTCATTTTTTTTTGCCGTTCATTAATATGGGTTTTCACAAAATGCATTGAAGGTGGAATGAATAGAATAAAAAATGTCCCCATTCATTTACTTGTATTTTCACATTATATGAAGTAACAAAGTGTATTAATTACATATCGATATTTATTTTGAAGTATCAAACTACTCAAACTGATTTCGTTCTTTAGTTGAACGTTTCGAAATTCAATCTAAACAATGTGAAAAGAGAATATGATTTTTATTTTCGTTCAATTATATCTGATTTATTTTATCACCTTGGTAAAAATAAATATTTCAAAAAAGGGTTAAACTGTCGTTTCTTATTTGTTGACAGATACATTCCAAGAATTATTCATCTGATAATACATTAGATAGTTAAAATTTTCAGAATGGTCGTCAACCTCATTAGGTAAGTCATTATAAATATGACAAATAAATATTTTAAATGTACCTACACTCATTAAGAGTACCTAAGTCAAACTTTTGTTGGTTATCTGATGATGCCACGTTCATTAAACCATTATTTAACTTTCTAATAGATAACAGAGGTATCCATAAGAATTTGTGAATAAACTAAATTAGGTCCTGATATCAGCAACTAAATTCTTATTGTTCAGGGGTCAGTGATAAATAAATACCACGAAAAAAAAATTATAAAACAAATAAACATTTTAAAAAAACTTCAAGAAAAGCGTCTAACTTTTTCTGCTTATCTGATCACGTTATGGTCATTAAAGCATTATTTAATTATTTACTGATAGATAGTTGAATAATTCTCATACTTTCTTCTTAAAGTTATTCAACTATCTGTTTGTAATTAAAAAATGGATTAATAATTTTTTATGCATGATGTTATCAGATAAGTCACTATTGTTTGATGACTTCTTACAAGTTTTTTAAAATGTTTATTTGTCAAGCTATTATGGCTCATGAAATGGCATTTAATAATAACTTACTAATAGATGGCTGTAATTCGCTGTTTGAAAGGTACAATATGGTTATTTTCATTTCAAACACATATATGTATATCTAAATACATATTAGACATTCGAATAAAATTTTTTCCTTTTCAAATTACTCGATTGATCCTAGATAAATTTTTCCGATGAAAAGCTACAATGAGTTGTATTATTTACTTCTTGTCACAAATTTCATAGTTTTTATATTTCTCCTCAATGAAAAAGGTCACAGACATAGACAAGATAATTGTCTTGAGTCTGAATGAAAAAAACCAACAATAAAACAATCATTTATCTTTTCAGAGGCAATTACGAATTTCTTGTATAAACGACCTCAAACTGTCTTTGGATTATTATTGGATTTCGTGTTTAAACACCAAATCTTGCGTGCTTCAGGTAATTATCAAAAACTGACTGCACATATTTCAACCATCTTCAATCAAATAGACCGATAGTAGGAGAAGCTCACACGCGAATCAGCTCAAAAAAAACAGTAGGAGTGGCCTTTATCTGTGACTTCAAGGCTGTGAAAATTTTTGATTTACTTCTCGGAAAACAATTTTTTCATTTTGTTATATTTTATCCTAATTCTAAATAATACTGTGGATTGGCTTGGTTTCTACTTGTTCGAAATTCATTTTAAATCGAAAATTAAATGACAGTCATTATATTTCATCTTTTTTTTTCGTATTCCTGGTACTGTATGCATAATGGAAACTGTTTTGGAGGAAGCTAACCTTATGGTCATCAATATACATACCGGGTGTAATAGGATCATGGTACACACCCCTTATCTCCCTTAAATTTGAAGGTTATAGATTGAAATTTAGGATAATAATAATAATAATAATAGGTATTTATTTCCAGAATTGTATGTACATTACAAAATGATAAAAACAAGTCACAAATTCCTTACAAAAAAATAAATCAATGAACTAATATATCTATGATATTTGTACATGACAAAAGACTATAAATTCATTTAAAGAATATGGTTCACATTTAATTAACAGTTCGAATAATTGTCTCTTGAAGAGTTTAATTTCTTTAATTGATCTTATTTTTCTAGGTAAATGATTGAACAGTTTCATACTGATTTAGTAATTATTACGCTCTGTACTCGTTAGTCTGTGAATAGGTAATAGATATTCAATCATTATCCTGGTAGGATTCACATTTTTACAATCCTGAAAATAGGAATTGTTCTCAAACAAAAATAACAAGAGTTTATAGATATATAAACAAGGGGAAATTTAATGAAGGAAACATCACTCTTAAATTAAATTTCCCTGTTGGTTTCTTCTTTATTATCTTCTTCATTTTCCTCTTCACTTTCAACACTTTCTTCATCTTCTTCATATTCTTCATCACTGTCCATCTTGTCGAAACGATGTATATTGACATTCTGCCAATTTGTATCGAAGATAGTGAAGGTACCTTCGAAAATTAACGTTGTCCTACACATCGGACAACATTTGGAAGAACTGGAGCACCACCTGTCGATGCATTCTTTGTGAAAACAATGCCTGCAATCGGTTAGGTACAGTTCTCCAGTCAACCTACTCAGACATACGCTGCAGTCTTCCTCAAAAGTTATACCCCTAGGAAAAAAAAGTACATATTAATTCGCTGTTTGATAGGTACAATATGGTTATCGTTCATTTCATACACATATATTGAACAAAAATTTCTTTATAAAAATGCAACATTCAGAAACTGAAGATAACATTCGATTATATTGTTTCAAAAATAATTAAAGAAAACAATGATGTAAAAGCATTACCTTTCTGTACAGTCGTTGTACAACTTTTCGAAACTGAACTCATATAAATGATCCAAAGACATCTTTTTAGCTTTAAAATTATCTGTTCTGTACTTCACCACTGTTGAACTGATACTAAGCTAGTAAGCGTACCAACACACTTAAGTACTCAAATACGTCAGGCGCGGATCCAGGACCCACTTTTGGGGGGGGGGGGAAATTCTAGATTCTTCCGCCATTTTGGGACGTCATTTTTTTTTGCCGTTCATTAATATGGGTTTTCACAAAATGCATTGAAGGTGGAATGAATAGAATAAAAAATGTCCCCATTCATTTACTTGTATTTTCACATTATATGAAGTAACAAAGTGTATTAATTACATATCGATATTTATTTTGAAGTATCAAACTACTCAAACTGATTTCGTTCTTTAGTTGAACGTTTCGAAATTCAATCTAAACAATGTGAAAAGAGAATATGATTTTTATTTTCGTTCAATTATATCTGATTTATTTTATCACCTTGGTAAAAATAAATATTTCAAAAAAGGGTTAAACTGTCGTTTCTTATTTGTTGACAGATACATTCCAAGAATTATTCATCTGATAATACATTAGATAGTTAAAATTTTCAGAATGGCCGTCAACCTCATTAGGTAAGTCATTATAAATATGACAAATAAATATTTTAAATGTACCTACACTCATTAAGAGTACCTAAGTCAAACTTTTGTTGGTTATCTGATGATGCCACGTTCATTAAACCATTATTTAACTTTCTAATAGATAACAGAGGTATCCATAAGAATTTGTGAATAAACTAAATTAGGTCCTGATATCAGCAACTAAATTCTTATTGTTCAGGGGTCAGTGATAAATAAATACCACGAAAAAAAAATTATAAAACAAATAAACATTTTAAAAAAACTTCAAGAAAAGCGTCTAACTTTTTCTGCTTATCTGATCACGTTATGGTCATTAAAGCATTATTTAATTATTTACTGATAGATAGTTGAATAATTCTCATACTTTCTTCTTAAAGTTATTCAACTATCTGTTTGTAATTAAAAAATGGATTAATAATTTTTTATGCATGATGTTATCAGATAAGTCACTATTGTTTGATGACTTCTTACAAGTTTTTTAAAATGTTTATTTGTCAAGCTATTATGGCTCATGAAATGGCATTTAATAATAACTTACTAATAGATGGCTGTAATTCGCTGTTTGAAAGGTACAATATGGTTATTTTCATTTCAAACACATATATGTATATCTAAATACATATTAGACATTCGAATAAAATTTTTTCCTTTTCAAATTACTCGATTGATCCTAGATAAATTTTTCCGATGAAAAGCTACAATGAGTTGTATTATTTACTTCTTGTCACAAATTTCATAGTTTTTATATTTCTCCTCAATGAAAAAGGTCACAGACATAGACAAGATAATTGTCTTGAGTCTGAATGAAAAAAACCAACAATAAAACAATCATTTATCTTTTCAGAGGCAATTACGAATTTCTTGTATAAACGACCTCAAACTGTCTTTGGATTATTATTGGATTTCGTGTTTAAACACCAAATCTTGCGTGCTTCAGGTAATTATCAAAAACTGACTGCACATATTTCAACCATCTTCAATCAAATAGACCGATAGTAGGAGAAGCTCACACGCGAATCAGCTCAAAAAAAACAGTAGGAGTGGCCTTTATCTGTGACTTCAAGGCTGTGAAAATTTTTGATTTACTTCTCGGAAAACAATTTTTTCATTTTGTTATATTTTATCCTAATTCTAAATAATACTGTGGATTGGCTTGGTTTCTACTTGTTCGAAATTCATTTTAAATCGAAAATTTAATGACAGTCATTATATTTCATCTTTTTTTTTCGTATTCCTGGTACTGTATGCATAATGGAAACTGTTTTGGAGGAAGTTAACCTTATGGTCATCAATATACATACCGGGTGTAATAGGATCATGGTACACAACCCTTATCTCCCTAAGGGTAAAAATAAATATTTCAAAAAAGGGTTGAACTGTCGTTTCTTATTTGTTGACAGATACATTCCAAGAATTATTCATCTGATAATACATTAGATAGTTAAAATTTTCAGAATGGCCGTCAACCTCATTAGGTAAGTCATTATAAATATGACAAATAAATATTTTAAATGTACCTACACTCATTAAGAGTACCTAAGTCAAACTTTTGTTGGTTATCTGATGATGCCACGTTCATTAAACCATTATTTAACTTTCTAATAGATAACAGAGGTATCCATAAGAATTTGTGAATAAACAAAATTAGGTCCTGATATCAGCAACTAAATTCTTATTGTTCAGGGGTCAGTGATAAATAAATACCACGAAAAAAAAATTATAAAACAAATAAACATTTTAAAAAAACTTCAAGAAAAGCGTCTAACTTTTTCTGCTTATCTGATCACGTTATGGTCATTAAAGCATTATTTAATTATTTACTGATAGATAGTTGAATAATTCTCATACTTTCTTCTTAAAGTTATTCAACTATCTGTTTGTAATTAAAAAATGGATTAATAATTTTTTATGCATGATGTTATCAGATAAGTCACTATTGTTTGATGACTTCTTACAAGTTTTTCAAAATGTTTATTTGTCAAGCTATTATGGCTCATGAAATGGCATTTAATAATAACTTACTAATAGATGGCTGTAATTCGCTGTTTGAAAGGTACAATATGGTTATTTTCATTTCAAACACATATATGTATATCTAAATACATATTAGACATTCGAATAAAATTTTTTCCTTTTCAAATTACTCGATTGATCCTAGATAAATTTTTCCGATGAAAAGCTACAATGAGTTGTATTATTTACTTCTTGTCACAAATTTCATAGTTTTTATATTTCTCCTCAATGAAAAAGGTCACAGACATAGACAAGATAATTGTCTTGAGTCTGAATGAAAAAAACCAACAATAAAACAATCATTTATCTTTTCAGAGGCAATTACGAATTTCTTGTATAAACGACCTCAAACTGTCTTTGGATTATTATTGGATTTCGTGTTTAAACACCAAATCTTGCGTGCTTCAGGTAATTATCAAAAACTGACTGCACATATTTCAACCATCTTCAATCAAATAGACCGATAGTAGGAGAAGCTCACACGCGAATCAGCTCAAAAAAAACAGTAGGAGTGGCCTTTATCTGTGACTTCAAGGCTGTGAAAATTTTTGATTTACTTCTCGGAAAACAATTTTTTCATTTTGTTATATTATATCCTAATTCTAAATAATACTGTGGATTGGCTTGGTTTCTACTTGTTCGAAATTCATTTTAAATCGAAAATTAAATGACAGTCATTATATTTCATCTTTTTTTTTCGTATTCCTGGTACTGTATGCATAATGGAAACTGTTTTGGAGGAAGCTAACCTTATGGTCATCAATATACATACCGGGTGTAATAGGATCATGGTACACACCCCTTATCTCCCTTAAATTTGAAGGTTATAGATTGAAATTTAGGATAATAATAATAATAATAATAGGTATTTATTTCCAGAATTGTATGTACATTACAAAATGATAAAAACAAGTCACAAATTCCTTACAAAAAAATAAATCAATGAACTAATATATCTATGATATTTGTACATGACAAAAGACTATAAATTCATTTAAAGAATATGGTTCACATTTAATTAACAGTTCGAATAATTGTCTCTTGAAGAGTTTAATTTCTTTAATTGATCTTATTTTTCTAGGTAAATGATTGAACAGTTTCATACTGATTTAGTAATTATTACGCTCTGTACTCGTTAGTCTGTGAATAGGTAATAGATATTCAATCATTATCCTGGTAGGATTCACATTTTTACAATCCTGAAAATAGGAATTGTTCTCAAACAAAAATAACAAGAGTTTATAGATATATAAACCAGGGGAAATTTAATGAAGGAAACATCACTCTTAAATTAAATTTCCCTGTTGGTTTCTTCTTTATTATCTTCTTCATTTTCCTCTTCCCTTTCAACACTTTCTTCATCTTCTTCATATTCTTCATCACTGTCCATCTTGTCGAAACGATGTATATTGACATTCTGCCAATTTGTATCGAAGATAGTGAAGGTACCTTCGAAAATTAACGTTGTCCTACACATCGGACAACATTTGGAAGAACTGGAGCACCACCTGTCGATGCATTCTTTGTGAAAACAATGCCTGCAATCGGTTAGGTACAGTTCTCCAGTCAACCTACTCAGACATACGCTGCAGTCTTCCTCAAAAGTTATACCCCTAGGAAAAAAAAAGTACATATTAATTCGCTGTTTGATAGGTACAATATGGTTATCGTTCATTTCATACACATATATTGAACAAAAATTTCTTTATAAAAATGCAACATTCAGAAACTGAAGATAACATTCGATTATATTGTTTCAAAAATAATTAAAGAAAACAATGATGTAAAAGCATTACCTTTCTGTACAGTCGTTGTACAACTTTTCGAAACTGAACTCATATAAATGATCCAAAGACATCTTTTTAGCTTTAAAATTATCTGTTCTGTACTTCACCACTGTTGAACTGATACTAAGCTAGTAAGCGTACCAACACACTTAAGTACTCAAATACGTCAGGCGCGGATCCAGGACCCACTTTTGGGGGGGGGGGGAAATTCTAGATTCTTCCGCCATTTTGGGACGTCATTTTTTTTTGCCGTTCATTAATATGGGTTTTCACAAAATGCATTGAAGGTGGAATGAATAGAATAAAAAATGTCCCCATTCATTTACTTGTATTTTCACATTATATGAAGTAACAAAGTGTATTAATTACATATCGATATTTATTTTGAAGTATCAAACTACTCAAACTGATTTCGAAATTCAATCTAAACAATGTGAAAAGGGAATATGATTTTTATTTTCGTTCAATTATATCTGATTTATTTTATCACCTTGGTAAAAATAAATATTTCAAAAAAGGGTTAAACTGTCGTTTCTTATTTGTTGACAGATACATTCCAAGAATTATTCATCTGATAATACATTAGATAGTTAAAATTTTCAGAATGGCCGTCAACCTCATTAGGTAAGTCATTATAAATATGACAAATAAATATTTTAAATGTACCTACACTCATTAAGAGTACCTAAGTCAAACTTTTGTTGGTTATCTGATGATGCCACGTTCATTAAACCATTATTTAACTTTCTAATAGATAACAGAGGTATCCATAAGAATTTGTGAATAAACTAAATTAGGTCCTGATATCAGCAACTAAATTCTTATTGTTCAGGGGTCAGTGATAAATAAATACCACGAAAAAAAAATTATAAAACAAATAAACATTTTAAAAAAACTTCAAGAAAAGCGTCTAACTTTTTCTGCTTATCTGATCACGTTATGGTCATTAAAGCATTATTTAATTATTTACTGATAGATAGTTGAATAATTCTCATACTTTCTTCTTAAAGTTATTCAACTATCTGTTTGTAATTGAAAAATGGATTAATAATTTTTTATGCATGATGTTATCAGATAAGTCACTATTGTTTGATGACTTCTTACAAGTTTTTTAAAATGTTTATTTGTCAAGCTATTATGGCTCATGAAATGGCATTTAATAATAACTTACTAATAGATGGCTGTAATTCGCTGTTTGAAAGGTACAATATGGTTATTTTCATTTCAAACACATATATGTATATCTAAATACATATTAGACATTCGAATAAAATTTTTTCCTTTTCAAATTACTCGATTGATCCTAGATAAATTTTTTCGATGAAAAGCTACAATGAGTTGTATTATTTACTTCTTGTCACAAATTTCATAGTTTTTATACTTCTCCTCAATGAAAAAGGTCACAGACATAGACAAGATAATTGTCTTGTGTCTGAATGAAAAAAACCAACAATAAAACAATCATTTATCTTTTCAGAGGCAATTACGAATTTCTTGTATAAACGACCTCAAACTGTCTTTGGATTATTATTGGATTTCGTGTTTAAACACCAAATCTTGCGTGCTTCAGGTAATTATCAAAAACTGACTGCACATATTTCAACCATCTTCAATCAAATAGACCGATAGTAGGAGAAGCTCACACGCGAATCAGCTCAAAAAAAACAGTAGGAGTGGCCTTTATCTGTGACTTCAAGGCTGTGAAAATTTTTGATTTACTTCTCGGAAAACAATTTTTTCATTTTGTTATATTTTATCCTAATTCTAAATAATACTGTGGATTGGCTTGGTTTCTACTTGTTCGAAATTCATTTTAAATCGAAAATTAAATGACAGTCATTATATTTCATCTTTTTTTTTCGTATTCCTGGTACTGTATGCATAATGGAAACTGTTTTGGAGGAAGCTAACCTTATGGTCATCAATATACATACCGGGTGTAATAGGATCATGGTACACACCCCTTATCTGCCTTAAATTTGAAGGTTATAGATTGAAATTTAGGATAATAATAATAATAATAATAGGTATTTATTTCCAGAATTGTATGTACATTACAAAATGATAAAAACAAGTCACAAATTCCTTACAAAAAAATAAATCAATGAACTAATATATCTATGATATTTGTACATGACAAAAGACTATAAATTCATTTAAAGAATATGGTTCACATTTAATTAACAGTTCGAATAATTGTCTCTTGAAGAGTTTAATTTCTTTAATTGATCTTATTTTTCTAGGTAAATGATTGAACAGTTTCATACTGATTTAGTAATTATTACGCTCTGTACTCGTTAGTCTGTGAATAGGTAATAGATATTCAATCATTATCCTGGTAGGATTCACATTTTTACAATCCTGAAAATAGGAATTGTTCTCAAACAAAAATAACAAGAGTTTATAGATATATAAACCAGGGGAAATTTAATGAAGGAAACATCACTCTTAAATTAAATTTCCCTGTTGGTTTCTTCTTTATTATCTTCTTCATTTTCCTCTTCACTTTCAACACTTTCTTCATCTTCTTCATATTCTTCATCACTGTCCATCTTGTCGAAACGATGTATATTGACATTCTGCCAATTTGTATCGAAGATAGTGAAGGTACCTTCGAAAATTAACGTTGTCCTACACATCGGACAACATTTGGAAGAACTGGAGCACCACCTGTCGATGCATTCTTTGTGAAAACAATGCCTGCAATCGGTTAGGTACAGTTCTCCAGTCAACCTACTCAGACATACGCTGCAGTCTTCCTCAAAAGTTATACCCCTAGGAAAAAAAAAGTACATATTAATTCGCTGTTTGATAGGTACAATATGGTTATCGTTCATTTCATACACATATATTGAACAAAAATTTCTTTATAAAAATGCAACATTCAGAAACTGAAGATAACATTCGATTATATTGTTTCAAAAATAATTAAAGAAAACAATGATGTAAAAGCATTACCTTTCTGTACAGTCGTTGTACAACTTTTCGAAACTGAACTCATATAAATGATCCAAAGACATCTTTTTAGCTTTAAAATTATCTGTTCTGTACTTCACCACTGTTGAACTGATACTAAGCTAGTAAGCGTACCAACACACTTAAGTACTCAAATACGTCAGGCGCGGATCCAGGACCCACTTTTGGGGGGGGGGGGAAATTCTAGATTCTTCCGCCATTTTGGGACGTCATTTTTTTTTGCCGTTCATTAATATGGGTTTTCACAAAATGCATTGAAGGTGGAATGAATAGAATAAAAAATGTCCCCATTCATTTACTTGTATTTTCACATTATATGAAGTAACAAAGTGTATTAATTACATATCGATATTTATTTTGAAGTATCAAACTACTCAAACTGATTTCGAAATTCAATCTAAACAATGTGAAAAGGGAATATGATTTTTATTTTCGTTCAATTATATCTGATTTATTTTATCACCTTGGTAAAAATAAATATTTCAAAAAAGGGTTAAACTGTCGTTTCTTATTTGTTGACAGATACATTCCAAGAATTATTCATCTGATAATACATTAGATAGTTAAAATTTTCAGAATGGCCGTCAACCTCATTAGGTAAGTCATTATAAATATGACAAATAAATATTTTAAATGTACCTACACTCATTAAGAGTACCTAAGTCAAACTTTTGTTGGTTATCTGATGATGCCACGTTCATTAAACCATTATTTAACTTTCTAATAGATAACAGAGGTATCCATAAGAATTTGTGAATAAACTAAATTAGGTCCTGATATCAGCAACTAAATTCTTATTGTTCAGGGGTCAGTGATAAATAAATACCACGAAAAAAAAATTATAAAACAAATAAACATTTTAAAAAAACTTCAAGAAAAGCGTCTAACTTTTTCTGCTTATCTGATCACGTAATGGTCATTAAAGCATTATTTAATTATTTACTGATAGATAGTTGAATAATTCTCATACTTTCTTCTTAAAGTTATTCAACTATCTGTTTGTAATTAAAAAATGGATTAATAATTTTTTATGCATGATGTTATCAGATAAGTCACTATTGTTTGATGACTTCTTACAAGTTTTTTAAAATGTTTATTTGTCAAGCTATTATGGCTCATGAAATGGCATTTAATAATAACTTACTAATAGATGGCTGTAATTCGCTGTTTGAAAGGTACAATATGGTTATTTTCATTTCAAACACATATATGTATATCTAAATACATATTAGACATTCGAATAAAATTTTTTCCTTTTCAAATTACTCGATTGATCCTAGATAAATTTTTTCGATGAAAAGCTACAATGAGTTGTATTATTTACTTCTTGTCACAAATTTCATAGTTTTTATATTTCTCCTCAATGAAAAAGGTCACAGACATAGACAAGATAATTGTCTTGTGTCTGAATGAAAAAAACCAACAATAAAACAATCATTTATCTTTTCAGAGGCAAATACGAGTTTCTTGTATAAACGACCTCAAACTGTCTTTGGATTATTATTGGATTTCGTGTTTAAACACCAAATCTTGCGTGCTTCAGGTAATTATCAAAAACTGACTGCACATATTTCAACCATCTTCAATCAAATAGACCGATAGTAGGAGAAGCTCACACGCGAATCAGCTCAAAAAAAACAGTAGGAGTGGCCTTTATCTGTGACTTCAAGGCTGTGAAAATTTTTGATTTACTTCTCGGAAAACAATTTTTTCATTTTGTTATATTTAATCCTAATTCTAAATAATACTGTGGATTGGCTTGGTTTCTACTTGTTCGAAATTCATTTTAAATCGAAAATTAAATGACAGTCATTATATTTCATCTTTTTTTTTCGTATTCCTGGTACTGTATGCATAATGGAAACTGTTTTGGAGGAAGCTAACCTTATGGTCATCAATATACATACCGGGTGTAATAGGATCATGGTACACACCCCTTATCTCCCTTAAATTTGAAGGTTATAGATTGAAATTTAGGATAATAATAATAATAGGTATTTATTTCCAGAATTGTATGTACATTACAAAATGATAAAAACAAGTCACAAATTCCTTACAAAAAAATAAATCAATGAACTAATATATCTATGATATTTGTACATGACAAAAGACTATAAATTCATTTAAAGAATATGGTTCACATTTAATTAACAGTTCGAATAATTGTCTCTTGAAGAGTTTAATTTCTTTAATTGATCTTATTTTTCTAGGTAAATGATTGAACAGTTTCATACTGATTTAGTAATTATTACGCTCTGTACTCGTTAGTCTGTGAATAGGTAATAGATATTCAATCATTATCCTGGTAGGATTCACATTTTTACAATCCTGAAAATAGGAATTGTTCTCAAACAAAAATAACAAGAGTTTATAGATATATAAACCAGGGGAAATTTAATGAAGGAAACATCACTCTTAAATTAAATTTCCCTGTTGGTTTCTTCTTTATTATCTTCTTCATTTTCCTCTTCACTTTCAACACTTTCTTCATCTTCTTCATATTCTTCATCACTGTCCATCTTGTCGAAACGATGTATATTAACATTCTGCCAATTTGTATCGAAGATAGTGAAGGTACCTTCGAAAATTAACGTTGTCCTACACATCGGACAACATTTGGAAGAACTGGAGCACCACCTGTCGATGCATTCTTTGTGAAAACAATGCCTGCAATCGGTTAGGTACAGTTCTCCAGTCAACCTACTCAGACATACGCTGCAGTCTTCCTCAAAAGTTATACCCCTAGGAAAAAAAAAGTACATATTAATTCGCTGTTTGATAGGTACAATATGGTTATCGTTCATTTCATACACATATATTGAACAAAAATTTCTTTATAAAAATGCAACATTCAGAAACTGAAGATAACATTCGATTATATTGTTTCAAAAATAATTAAAGAAAACAATGATGTAAAAGCATTACCTTTCTGTACAGTCGTTGTACAACTTTTCGAAACTGAACTCATATAAATGATCCAAAGACATCTTTTTAGCTTTAAAATTATCTGTTCTGTACTTCACCACTGTTGAACTGATACTAAGCTAGTAAGCGTACCAACACACTTAAGTACTCAAATACGTCAGGCGCGGATCCAGGACCCACTTTTGGGGGGGGGGGAAATTCTAGATTCTTCCGCCATTTTGGGACGTCATTTTTTTTTGCCGTTCATTAATATGGGTTTTCACAAAATGCATTGAAGGTGGAATGAATAGAATAAAAAATGTCCCCATTCATTTACTTGTATTTTCACATTATATGAAGTAACAAAGTGTATTAATTACATATCGATATTTATTTTGAAGTATCAAACTACTCAAACTGATTTCGTTCTTTAGTTGAACGTTTCGAAATTCAATCTAAACAATGTGAAAAGAGAATATGATTTTTATTTTCGTTCAATTATATCTGATTTATTTTATCACCTTGGTAAAAATAAATATTTCAAAAAAGGGTTAAACTGTCGTTTCTTATTTGTTGACAGATACATTCCAAGAATTATTCATCTGATAATACATTAGATAGTTAAAATTTTCAGAATGGCCGTCAACCTCATTAGGTAAGTCATTATAAATATGACAAATAAATATTTTAAATGTACCTACACTCATTAAGAGTACCTAAGTCAAACTTTTGTTGGTTATCTGATGATGCCACGTTCATTAAACCATTATTTAACTTTCTAATAGATAACAGAGGTATCCATAAGAATTTGTGAATAAACTAAATTAGGTCCTGATATCAGCAACTAAATTCTTATTGTTCAGGGGTCAGTGATAAATAAATACCACGAAAAAAAAAATTATAAAACAAATAAACATTTTAAAAAAACTTCAAGAAAAGCGTCTAACTTTTTCTGCTTATCTGATCACGTTATGGTCATTAAAGCATTATTTAATTATTTACTGATAGATAGTTGAATAATTCTCATACTTTCTTCTTAAAGTTATTCAACTATCTGTTTGTAATTAAAAAATGGATTAATAATTTTTTATGCATGATGTTATCAGATAAGTCACTATTGTTTGATGACTTCTTACAAGTTTTTTAAAATGTTTATTTGTCAAGCTATTATGGCTCATGAAATGGCATTTAATAATAACTTACTAATAGATGGCTGTAATTCGCTGTTTGAAAGGTACAATATGGTTATTTTCATTTCAAACACATATATGTATATCTAAATACATATTAGACATTCGAATAAAATTTTTTCCTTTTCAAATTACTCGATTGATCCTAGATAAATTTTTCCGATGAAAAGCTACAATGAGTTGTATTATTTACTTCTTGTCACAAATTTCATAGTTTTTATATTTCTCCTCAATGAAAAAGGTCACAGACATAGACAAGATAATTGTCTTGAGTCTGAATGAAAAAAACCAACAATAAAACAATCATTTATCTTTTCAGAGGCAATTACGAATTTCTTGTATAAACGACCTCAAACTGTCTTTGGATTATTATTGGATTTCGTGTTTAAACACCAAATCTTGCGTGCTTCAGGTAATTATCAAAAACTGACTGCACATATTTCAACCATCTTCAATCAAATAGACCGATAGTAGGAGAAGCTCACACGCGAATCAGCTCAAAAAAAACAGTAGGAGTGGCCTTTATCTGTGACTTCAAGGCTGTGAAAATTTTTGATTTACTTCTCGGAAAACAATTTTTTCATTTTGTTATATTTTATCCTAATTCTAAATAATACTGTGGATTGGCTTGGTTTCTACTTGTTCGAAATTCATTTTAAATCGAAAATTAAATGACAGTCATTATATTTCATCTTTTTTTTTCGTATTCCTGGTACTGTATGCATAATGGAAACTGTTTTGGAGGAAGCTAACCTTATGGTCATCAATATACATACCGGGCGTAATAGGATCATGGTACACACCCCTTATCTCCCTTAAATTTGAAGGTTATAGATTGAAATTTAGGATAATAATAATAATAATAATAGGTATTTATTTCCAGAATTGTATGTACATTACAAAATGATAAAAACAAGTCACAAATTCCTTACAAAAAAATAAATCAATGAACTAATATATCTATGATATTTGTACATGACAAAAGACTATAAATTCATTTAAAGAATATGGTTCACATTTAATTAACAGTTCGAATAATTGTCTCTTGAAGAGTTTAATTTCTTTAATTGATCTTATTTTTCTAGGTAAATGATTGAACAGTTTCATACTGATTTAGTAATTATTACGCTCTGTACTCGTTAGTCTGTGAATAGGTAATAGATATTCAATCATTATCCTGGTAGGATTCACATTTTTACAATCCTGAAAATAGGAATTGTTCTCAAACAAAAATAACAAGAGTTTATAGATATATAAACCAGGGGAAATTTAATGAAGGAAACATCACTCTTAAATTAAATTTCCCTGTTGGTTTCTTCTTTATTATCTTCTTCATTTTCCTCTTCACTTTCAACACTTTCTTCATCTTCTTCATATTCTTCATCACTGTCCATCTTGTCGAAACGATGTATATTGACATTCTGCCAATTTGTATCGAAGATAGTGAAGGTACCTTCGAAAATTAACGTTGTCCTACACATCGGACAACATTTGGAAGAACTGGAGCACCACCTGTCGATGCATTCTTTGTGAAAACAATGCCTGCAATCGGTTAGGTACAGTTCTCCAGTCAACCTACTCAGACATACGCTGCAGTCTTCCTCAAAAGTTATACCCCTAGGAAAAAAAAAGTACATATTAATTCGCTGTTTGATAGGTACAATATGGTTATCGTTCATTTCATACACATATATTGAACAAAAATTTCTTTATAAAAATGCAACATTCAGAAACTGAAGATAACATTCGATTATATTGTTTCAAAAATAATTAAAGAAAACAATGATGTAAAAGCATTACCTTTCTGTACAGTCGTTGTACAACTTTTCGAAACTGAACTCATATAAATGATCCAAAGACATCTTTTTAGCTTTAAAATTATCTGTTCTGTACTTCACCACTGTTGAACTGATACTAAGCTAGTAAGCGTACCAACACACTTAAGTACTCAAATACGTCAGGCGCGGATCCAGGACCCACTTTTGGGGGGGGGGGGGGAAATTCTAGATTCTTCCGCCATTTTGGGACGTCATTTTTTTTTGCCGTTCATTAATATGGGTTTTCACAAAATGCATTGAAGGTGGAATGAATAGAATAAAAAATGTCCCCATTCATTTACTTGTATTTTCACATTATATGAAGTAACAAAGTGTATTAATTACATATCGATATTTATTTTGAAGTATCAAACTACTCAAACTGATTTCGTTCTTTAGTTGAACGTTTCGAAATTCAATCTAAACAATGTGAAAAGAGAATATGATTTTTATTTTCGTTCAATTATATCTGATTTATTTTATCACCTTGGTAAAAATAAATATTTCAAAAAAGGGTTAAACTGTCGTTTCTTATTTGTTGACAGATACATTCCAAGAATTATTCATCTGATAATACATTAGATAGTTAAAATTTTCAGAATGGCCGTCAACCTCATTAGGTAAGTCATTATAAATATGACAAATAAATATTTTAAATGTACCTACACTCATTAAGAGTACCTAAGTCAAACTTTTGTTGGTTATCTGATGATGCCACGTTCATTAAACCATTATTTAACTTTCTAATAGATAACAGAGGTATCCATAAGAATTTGTGAATAAACTAAATTAGGTCCTGATATCAGCAACTAAATTCTTATTGTTCAGGGGTCAGTGATAAATAAATACCACGAAAAAAAAAATTATAAAACAAATAAACATTTTAAAAAAACTTCAAGAAAAGCGTCTAACTTTTTCTGCTTATCTGATCACGTTATGGTCATTAAAGCATTATTTAATTATTTACTGATAGATAGTTGAATAATTCTCATACTTTCTTCTTAAAGTTATTCAACTATCTGTTTGTAATTAAAAAATAGATTAATAATTTTTTATGCATGATGTTATCAGATAAGTCACTATTGTTTGATGACTTCTTACAAGTTTTTTAAAATGTTTATTTGTCAAGCTATTATGGCTCATGAAATGGCATTTAATAATAACTTACTAATAGATGGCTGTAATTCGCTGTTTGAAAGGTACAATATGGTTATTTTCATTTCAAACACATATATGTATATCTAAATACATATTAGACATTCGAATAAAATTTTTTCCTTTTCAAATTACTCGATTGATCCTAGATAAATTTTTTCGATGAAAAGCTACAATGAGTTGTATTATTTACTTCTTGTCACAAATTTCATAGTTTTTATATTTCTCCTCAATGAAAAAGGTCACAGACATAGACAAGATAATTGTCTTGAGTCTGAATGAGAAAAACCAACAATAAAACAATCATTTATCTTTTCAGAGGCAATTACGAATTTCTTGTATAAACGACCTCAAACTGTCTTTGGATTATTATTGGATTTCGTGTTCAAACACCAAATCTTGCGTGCTTCAGGTAATTATCAAAAACTGACTGCACATATTTCAACCATCTTCAATCAAATAGACCGATAGTAGGAGAAGCTCACACGCGAATCAGCTCAAAAAAAACAGTAGGAGTGGCCTTTATCTGTGACTTCAAGGCTGTGAAAATTTTTGATTTACTTCTCGGAAAACAATTTTTTCATTTTGTTATATTTTATCCTAATTCTAAATAATACTGTGGATTGGCTTGGTTTCTACTTGTTCGAAATTCATTTTAAATCGAAAATTAAATGACAGTCATTATATTTCATCTTTTTTTTTCGTATTCCTGGTACTGTATGCATAATGGAAACTGTTTTGGAGGAAGCTAACCTTATGGTCATCAATATACATACCGGGTGTAATAGGATCATGGTACACACCCCTTATCTCCCTTGAATTTGAAGGTTATAGATTGAAATTTAGGATAATAATAATAATAATAATAATAGGTATTTATTTCCAGAATTGTATGTACATTACAAAATGATAAAAACAAGTCACAAATTCCTTACAAAAAAATAAATCAATGAACTAATATATCTATGATATTTGTACATGACAAAAGACTATAAATTCATTTAAAGAATATGGTTCACATTTAATTAACAGTTCGAATAATTGTCTCTTGAAGAGTTTAATTTCTTTAATTGATCTTATTTTTCTAGGTAAATGATTGAACAGTTTCATACTGATTTAGTAATTATTACGCTCTGTACTCGTTAGTCTGTGAATAGGTAATAGATATTCAATCATTATCCTGGTAGGATTCACATTTTTACAATCCTGAAAATAGGAATTGTTCTCAAACAAAAATAACAAGAGTTTATAGATATATAAACCAGGGGAAATTTAATGAAGGAAACATCACTCTTAAATTAAATTTCCCTGTTGGTTTCTTCTTTATTATATTCTTCATTTTCCTCTTCACTTTCAACACTTTCTTCATCTTCTTCATATTCTTCATCACTGTCCATCTTGTCGAAACGATGTATATTGACATTCTGCCAATTTGTATCGAAGATAGTGAAGGTACCTTCGAAAATTAACGTTGTCCTACACATCGGACAACATTTGGAAGAACTGGAGCACCACCTGTCGATGCATTCTTTGTGAAAACAATGCCTGCAATCGGTTAGGTACAGTTCTCCAGTCAACCTACTCAGACATACGCTGCAGTCTTCCTCAAAAGTTATACCCCTAGGAAAAAAAAAGTACATATTAATTCGCTGTTTGATAGGTACAATATGGTTATCGTTCATTTCATACACATATATTGAACAAAAATTTCTTTATAAAAATGCAACATTCAGAAACTGAAAATAACATTCGATTATATTGTTTCAAAAATAATTAAAGAAAACAATGATGTAAAAGCATTACCTTTCTGTACAGTCGTTGTACAACTTTTCGAAACTGAACTCATATAAATGATCCAAAGACATCTTTTTAGCTTTAAAATTATCTGTTCTGTACTTCACCACTGTTGAACTGATACTAAGCTAGTAAGCGTACCAACACACTTAAGTACTCAAATACGTCAGGCGCGGATCCAGGCCCCCCTTTTGGGGGGGGGGGGGAAATTCTAGATTCTTCCGCCATTTTGGGACGTCATTTTTTTTTGCCGTTCATTAATATGGGTTTTCACAAAATGCATTGAAGGTGGAATGAATAGAATAAAAAATGTCCCCATTCATTTACTTGTATTTTCACATTATATGAAGTAACAAAGTGTATTAATTACATATCGATATTTATTTTGAAGTATCAAACTACTCAAACTGATTTCGTTCTTTAGTTGAACGTTTCGAAATTCAATCTAAACAATGTGAAAAGAGAATATGATTTTTATTTTCGTTCAATTATATCTGATTTATTTTATCACCTTGGTAAAAATAAATATTTCAAAAAAGGGTTAAACTGTCGTTTCTTATTTGTTGACAGATACATTCCAAGAATTATTCATCTGATAATACATTAGATAGTTAAAATTTTCAGAATGGTCGTCAACCTCATTAGGTAAGTCATTATAAATATGACAAATAAATATTTTAAATGTACCTACACTCATTAAGAGTACCTAAGTCAAACTTTTGTTGGTTATCTGATGATGCCACGTTCATTAAACCATTATTTAACTTTCTAATAGATAACAGAGGTATCCATAAGAATTTGTGAATAAACTAAATTAGGTCCTGATATCAGCAACTAAATTCTTATTGTTCAGGGGTCAGTGATAAATAAATACCACGAAAAAAAAATTATAAAACAAATAAACATTTTAAAAAAACTTCAAGAATAGCGTCTAACTTTTTCTGCTTATCTGATCACGTTATGGTCATTAAAGCATTATTTAATTATTTACTGATAGATAGTTGAATAATTCTCATACTTTCTTCTTAAAGTTATTCAACTATCTGTTTGTAATTAAAAAATGGATTAATAATTTTTTATGCATGATGTTATCAGATAAGTCACTATTGTTTGATGACTTCTTACAAGTTTTTTAAAATGTGTATTTGTCAAGCTATTATGGCTCATGAAATGGCATTTAATAATAACTTAGTAATAGATGGCTGTAATTCGCTGTTTGAAAGGTACAATATGGTTATTTTCATTTCAAACACATATATGTATATCTAAATACATATTAGACATTCGAATAAAATTTTTTCCTTTTCAAATTACTCGATTGATCCTAGATAAATTTTTCCGATGAAAAGCTACAATGAGTTGTATTATTTACTTCTTGTCACAAATTTCATAGTTTTTATATTTCTCCTCAATGAAAAAGGTCACAGACATAGACAAGATAATTGTCTTGAGTCTGAATGAAAAAAACCAACAATAAAACAATCATTTATCTTTTCAGAGGCAATTACGAATTTCTTGTATAAACGACCTCAAACTGTCTTTGGATTATTATTGGTTTTCGTGTTTAAACACCAAATCTTGCGTGCTTCAGGTAATTATCAAAAACTGACTGCACATATTTCAACCATCTTCAATCAAATAGACCGATAGTAGGAGAAGCTCACACGCGAATCAGCTCAAAAAAAACAGTAGGAGTGGCCTTTATCTGTGACTTCAAGGCTGTGAAAATTTTTGATTTACTTCTCGGAAAACAATTTTTTCATTTTGTTATATTTTATCCTAATTCTAAATAATACTGTGGATTGGCTTGGTTTCTACTTGTTCGAAATTCATTTTAAATCGAAAATTAAATGACAGTCATTATATTTCATCTTTTTTTTTCGTATTCCTGGTACTGTTTGCATAATGGAAACTGTTTTGGAGGAAGCTAACCTTATGGTCATCAATATACATACCGGGTGTAATAGGATCATGGTACACACCCCTTATCTCCCTAAGGGTAAAAATAAATATTTCAAAAAAGGGTTAAACTGTCGTTTCTTATTTGTTGACAGATACATTCCAAGAATTATTCATCTGATAATACATTAGATAGTTAAAATTTTCAGAATGGCCGTCAACCTCATTAGGTAAGTCATTATAAATATGACAAATAAATATTTTAAATGTACCTACACTCATTAAGAGTACCTAAGTCAAACTTTTGTTGGTTATCTGATGATGCCACGTTCATTAAACCATTATTTAACTTTCTAATAGATAACAGAGGTATCCATAAGAATTTGTGAATAAACTAAATTAGGTCCTGATATCAGCAACTAAATTCTTATTGTTCAGGGGTCAGTGATAAATAAATACCACGAAAAAAAAATTATAAAACAAATAAACATTTTAAAAAAACTTCAAGAAAAGCGTCTAACTTTTTCTGCTTATCTGATCACGTTATGGTCATTAAAGCATTATTTAATTATTTACTGATAGATAGTTGAATAATTCTCATACTTTCTTCTTAAAGTTATTCAACTATCTGTTTGTAATTAAAAAATGGATTAATAATTTTTTATGCATGATGTTATCAGATAAGTCACTATTGTTTGATGACTTCTTACAAGTTTTTTAAAATGTTTATTTGTCAAGCTATTATGGCTCATGAAATGGCATTTAATAATAACTTACTAATAGATGGCTGTAATTCGCTGTTTGAAAGGTACAATATGGTTATTTTCATTTCAAACACATATATGTATATCTAAATACATATTAGACATTCGAATAAAATTTTTTCCTTTTCAAATTACTCGATTGATCCTAGATAAATTTTTCCGATGAAAAGCTACAATGAGTTGTATTATTTACTTCTTGTCACAAATTTCATAGTTTTTATATTTCTCCTCAATGAAAAAGGTCACAGACATAGACAAGATAATTGTCTTGAGTCTGAATGAAAAAAACCAACAATAAAACAATCATTTATCTTTTCAGGGGCAATTACGAATTTCTTGTATAAACGACCTCAAACTGTCTTTGGATTATTATTGGATTTCGTGTTTAAACACCAAATCTTGCGTGCTTCAGGTAATTATCAAAAACTGACTGCACATATTTCAACCATCTTCAATCAAATAGACCGATAGTAGGAGAAGCTCACACGCGAATCAGCTCAAAAAAAACAGTAGGAGTGGCCTTTATCTGTGACTTCAAGGCTGTGAAAATTTTTGATTTACTTCTCGGAAAACAATTTTTTCATTTTGTTATATTTTATCCTAATTCTAAATAATACTGTGGATTGGCTTGGTTTCTACTTGTTCGAAATTCATTTTAAATCGAAAATTAAATGACAGTCATTATATTTCATCTTTTTTTTTCGTATTCCTGGTACTGTATGCATAATGGAAACTGTTTTGGAGGAAGCTAACCTTATGGTCATCAATATACATACCGGGTGTAATAGGATCATGGTACACACCCCTTATCTCCCTTAAATTTGAAGGTTATAGATTGAAATTTAGGATAATAATAATAATAATAATAATAATAATAGGTATTTATTTCCAGAATTGTATGTACATTACAAAATGATAAAAACAAGTCACAAATTCCTTACAAAAAAATAAATCAATGAACTAATATATCTATGATATTTGTACATGACAAAAGACTATAAATTCATTTAAAGAATATGGTTCACATTTAATTAACAGTTCGAATAATTGTCTCTTGAATAGTTTAATTTCTTTTATTGATCTTATTTTTCTAGGTAAATGATTGAACAGTTTCATACTGATTTAGTAATTATTACGCTCTGTACTCGTTAGTCTGTGAATAGGTAATAGATATTCAATCATTATCCTGGTAGGATTCACATTTTTACAATCCTGAAAATAGGAATTGTTCTCAAACAAAAATAACAAGAGTTTATAGATATATAAACCAGGGGAAATTTAATGAAGGAAACATCACTCTTAAATTAAATTTCCCTGTTGGTTTCTTCTTTATTATCTTCTTCATTTTCCTCTTCACTTTCAACACTTTCTTCATCTTCTTCATATTCTTCATCACTGTCCATCTTGTCGAAACGATGTATATTGACATTCTGCCAATTTGTATCGAAGATAGTGAAGGTACCTTCGAAAATTAACGTTGTCCTACACATCGGACAACATTTGGAAGAACTGGAGCACCACCTGTCGATGCATTCTTTGTGAAAACAATGCCTGCAATCGGTTAGGTACAGTTCTCCAGTCAACCTACTCAGACATACGCTGCAGTCTTCCTCAAAAGTTATACCCCTAGGAAAAAAAAAGTACATATTGATTCGCTGTTTGATAGGTACAATATGGTTATCGTTCATTTCATACACATATATTGAACAAAAATTTCTTTATAAAAATGCAACATTCAGAAACTGAAGATAACATTCGATTATATTGTTTCAAAAATAATTAAAGAAAACAATGATGTAAAAGCATTACCTTTCTGTACAGTCGTTGTACAACTTTTCGAAACTGAACTCATATAAATGATCCAAAGACATCTTTTTAGCTTTAAAATTATCTGTTCTGTACTTCACCACTGTTGAACTGATACTAAGCTAGTAAGCGTACCAACACACTTAAGTACTCAAATACGTCAGGCGCGGATCCAGGACCCACTTTTGGGGGGGGGGAAAATTCTAGATTCTTCCGCCATTTTGGGACGTCATTTTTTTTTGCCGTTCATTAATATGGGTTTTCACAAAATGCATTGAAGGTGGAATGAATAGAATAAAAAATGTCCCCATTCATTTACTTGTATTTTCACATTATATGAAGTAACAAAGTGTATTAATTACATATCGATATTTATTTTGAAGTATCAAACTACTCAAACTGATTTCGTTCTTTAGTTGAACGTTTCGAAATTCAATCTAAACAATGTGAAAAGAGAATATGATTTTTATTTTCGTTCAATTATATCTGATTTATTTTATCACCTTGGTAAAAATAAATATTTCAAAAAAGGGTTAAACTGTCGTTTCTTATTTGTTGACAGATACATTCCAAGAATTATTCATCTGATAATACATTAGATAGTTAAAATTTTCAGAATGGCCGTCAACCTCATTAGGTAAGTCATTATAAATATGACAAATAAATATTTTAAATGTACCTACACTCATTAAGAGTACCTAAATCAAACTTTTGTTGGTTATCTGATGATGCCACGTTCATTAAACCATTATTTAACTTTCTAATAGATAACAGAGGTATCCATAAGAATTTGTGAATAAACTAAATTAGGTCCTGATATCAGCAACTAAATTCTTATTGTTCAGGGGTCAGTGATAAATAAATACCACAAAAAAAAAATTATAAAACAAATAAACATTTTAAAAAAACTTCAAGAAAAGCGTCTAACTTTTTCTGCTTATCTGATCACGTTATGGTCATTAAAGCATTATTTAATTATTTACTGATAGATAGTTGAATAATTCTCATACTTTCTTCTTAAAGTTATTCAACTATCTGTTTGTAATTAAAAAATGGATTAATAATTTTTTATGCATGATGTTATCAGATAAGTCACTATTGTTTGATGACTTCTTACAAGTTTTTTAAAATGTTTATTTGTCAAGCTATTATGGCTCATGAAATGGCATTTAATAATAACTTACTAATAGATGGCTGTAATTCGCTGTTTGAAAGGTACAATATGGTTATTTTCATTTCAAACACATATATGTATATCTAAATACATATTAGACATTCGAATAAAATTTTTTCCTTTTCAAATTACTCGATTGATCCTAGATAAATTTTTCCGATGAAAAGCTACAATGAGTTGTATTATTTACTTCTTGTCACAAATTTCATAGTTTTTATATTTCTCCTCAATGAAAAAGGTCACAGACATAGACAAGATAATTGTCTTGAGTCTGAATGAAAAAAACCAACAATAAAACAATCATTTATCTTTTCAGAGGCAATTACGAATTTCTTGTATAAACGACCTCAAACTGTCTTTGGATTATTATTGGATTTCGTGTTTAAACACCAAATCTTGCGTGCTTCAGGTAATTATCAAAAACTGACTGCACATATTTCAACCATCTTCAATCAAATAGACCGATAGTAGGAGAAGCTCACACGCGAATCAGCTCAAAAAAAACAGTAGGAGTGGCCTTTATCTGTGACTTCAAGGCTGTGAAAATTTTTGATTTACTTCTCGGAAAACAATTTTTTCATTTTGTTATATTTTATCCTAATTCTAAATAATACTGTGGATTGGCTTGGTTTCTACTTGTTCGAAATTCATTTTAAATCGAAAATTAAATGACAGTCATTATATTTCATCTTTTTTTTTCGTATTCCTGGTACTGTATGCATAATGGAAACTGTTTTGGAGGAAGCTAACCTTATGGTCATCAATATACATACCGGGTGTAATAGGATCATGGTACACACCCCTTATCTCCCTTAAATTTGAAGGTTATAGATTGAAATTTAGGATAATAATAATAATAATAATAATAGGTATTTATTTCCAGAATTGTATGTACATTACAAAATGATAAAAACAAGTCACAAATTCCTTACAAAAAAATAAATCAATGAACTAATATATCTATGATATTTGTACATGACAAAAGACTATAAATTCATTTAAAGAATATGGTTCACATTTAATTAACAGTTCGAATAATTGTCTCTTGAAGAGTTTAATTTCTTTAATTGATCTTATTTTTCTAGGTAAATGTTCGAACAGTTTCATACTGATTTAGTAATTATTACGCTCTGTACTCGTTAGTCTGTGAATAGGTAATAGATATTCAATCATTATCCTGGTAGGATTCACATTTTTACAATCCTGAAAATAGGAATTGTTCTCAAACAAAAATAACAAGAGTTTATAGATATATAAACCAGGGGAAATTTAATGAAGGAAACATCACTCTTAAATTAAATTTCCCTGTTGGTTTCTTCTTTATTATCTTCTTCATTTTCCTCTTCACTTTCAACACTTTCTTCATCTTCTTCATATTCTTCATCACTGTCCATCTTGTCGAAACGATGTATATTGACATTCTGCCAATTTGTATCGAAGATAGTGAAGGTACCTTCGAAAATTAACGTTGTCCTACACATCGGACAACATTTGGAAGAACTGGAGCACCACCTGTCGATGCATTCTTTGTGAAAACAATGCCTGCAATCGGTTAGGTACAGTTCTCCAGTCAACCTACTCAGACATACGCTGCAGTCTTCCTCAAAAGTTATACCCCTAGGAAAAAAAAAGTACATATTAATTCGCTGTTTGATAGGTACAATATGGTTATCGTTCATTTCATACACATATATTGAACAAAAATTTCTTTATAAAAATGCAACATTCAGAAACTGAAGATAACATTCGATTATATTGTTTCAAAAATAATTAAAGAAAACAATGATGTAAAAGCATTACCTTTCTGTACAGTCGTTGTACAACTTTTCGAAACTGAACTCATATAAATGATCCAAAGACATCTTTTTAGCTTTAAAATTATCTGTTCTGTACTTCACCACTGTTAAACTGATACTAAGCTAGTAAGCGTACCAACACACTTAAGTACTCAAATACGTCATGCGCGGATCCAGGACCCACTTTTGGGGGGGGGGAAATTCTAGATTCTTCCGCCATTTTGGGACGTCATTTTTTTTTGCCGTTCATTAATATGGGTTTTCACAAAATGCATTGAAGTTGGAATGAATAGAATAAAAAATGTCCCCATTCATTTACTTGTATTTTCACATTATAAGAAGTAACAAAGTGTATTAATTTTTTGATATTTTCCATTTCACTTGTGTTCAGTAGGTTATGTCATTTAATCATGGAAAGATACAAGCTTTCACTTCAAAATGGACCACTTTTTACTTCAAAATGACACTAGGTTCATTCAGCATGAAAGAAACCGAATGGATTGAATAAAACTCCAAATCAGCTTTTATACAGGGTGTTCCTAAATTGAAGGATGGGCACCCAAACTCTTTGTTTTCCATATACAGGGTGTTGAAGTTTGATTTTTTCAAGTTTTTTCTCATAGCACCTGTCCTTTACAAGATATTGACCTTGAATTTGGCATGGATATTCTAATTTAAAGTTTTCATTATGTAATGAAAGTAAAAATTTCAAACTATTCTCTAGTACCTAATACTCAGAAAAATCCAAATAATAACGAAGATCTAGTTAGTAAGGTATGATATAGCTATGAATAAATTTATTATAAGTGGCACTCGCCTTTCAGGCTCGTACCACAAACTTCCACACTCGCGAGAAATGTTGGACTTTCCCCACTTGTTGCACAATATACTAATCTATCATAGAGGAGAATAATAAGATTCAGATGACGAGATTCAGTTGAAAACGACATATTTAGTAGTTTGCTCCCATTTTTATCGAGTATTTTCGTTAAGCAGAATTTCAATTTTGAAATTCTACATATCGATATTTATTTTAGAGCATCAAATTCGATATTTTTTTAATATTTCGCATCATGAATTCGACCACACGAAACATATTATGATCTAGTTGCATTAGTCAAAAATTCTGATTTATCGTGACCAGAACCTGTTGAAACCACCTGTTGATATTTGAAAGCAGCCGTTGAATAATATTAATATTTTATTGTTTTCATTTATTTCTGGAGCTCTCAGCAATATTGAGTCATAACTTTTATATCGATGTCCAGAAATTCAAAACAGCTACATAGGTATCGAAAATATTCGATATTTATTTTAGAATGTCAAATTCGATATTTTTTAATTTTTCGCATTATGATTTCGATCACAGAAAACCTATTATGCTCTAGTTCCATTAGTTGAAAATCCTGATTTATCGTCACAATATTCAGTTAAATACGACATATTCAGTAGTTTGCTCCTATTATTATGGAATACTTTCGTTATTAATTATAATATATATTATAATTTCAGTTTTGAAATTCTACATATCGATATTTATTTTGAAGTATCAAACTACTCAAACTGATTTCGTTCTTTAGTTGAACGTTTCGAAATTCAACCTAAACAATGTGAAAAGAGAATATGATTTTTATTTTCGTTCAATTATATCTGATTTATTTTATCACTCTGGTAAAAATAAATATTTTAAAAAAGGGTTAAACTGTCGTTTCTTATTTGTTGTGCAACGATTTTGCACGCTTCATTCCATGTTACGCTACTGGAATTTTTGAAGACGCGGTAATTTGTCAATTAATCGTTTCATATCGTGTACTTTCGGTCGGAACGCAGATGCGCGTTTCTGGAGAGAATTTTCTGAAAGATTTTCAATGATGATTGAGACTCCAGCAAGAATAAGTACCTCAGATTTAGATTTCAGTCATTATTAATTTAATTTGAGACTCGGAATCTTATTTATCGGCGAGAATTGTGTCGGGATTCTCGGTAAGTGTTAACATGAATATTAGTATTCAACAAGTAATAATCTCACCAGAATGAATCAATTTAATTTGAAACAGTAGTTTTTTTTTAGAGTCATCCATCTTGTCGAAACGTATTTCAGGTTTGGTAGAATTCTTTTTGTGTCAAATAATGTCAGCAAAACTCCTTCTCAGGTTTATTTGATAATAAATGTAATGATTTCTTTGTAATTTCTTGGTTAGAAATCCGAGAAGGAGTTGTAAATTCAGTTAACATATTCTGATATCATTTTTGTTCATTTTCTCAAAGCACCTCCCGTGGGATTAGAACGAAGAAAACCTCCCGTGGGATTGGAACGAAGAAACCTCCCGTGAGATTAGAACGAAGAAACCTCCCGTGGGATTAGAACAAAGAAAACCTTTCTTGGGATTGATAGATATCAAGAACTACTTCCTTGAGATACAGAATTTCGAATAGTACGTATGTTAGACCACTTTAGTTCCTGAATCTGAGAGAATACCTGCGAAATACCTGGCATTATCACAACAACTTCGTTGAATGGGGATTGGAGTACTATAGCTTCCTGATAGGAATTGGTGTTCAGAAGGCTGAAGATAGTTTACAGAAGTGGTTCCATTCTAGTAGCAGAGTGGCTCATTTAAAATCGTTTTAAGTTAAGTTTCTATTTTATTATTTGTTTGGAGTGAAAAGGATCGATCATTGTATATTTTAATTTTATTAAATTTGTAAAAACCTGGGTAGGAGTTTTGTTGCCAAATAAGCCAAACCACCCCTAGAAATTAGTCCTCAGAGTCTCATGGGCAATTGTAACGTTACAGTTGACAGATACATTCCAAGAATTATTTATCTGATAATACATTAGATAGTTAAAATTTTTAGAATGGCCATCAACCTCATTAGGTAAGTCATTATAAATATGACAAATAAATATTTTAAATATTTATTCAGCACCG
Organism: Harmonia axyridis; assembly: GCF_914767665.1. NCBI lineage: Eukaryota > Metazoa > Arthropoda > Insecta > Coleoptera > Coccinellidae > Harmonia > Harmonia axyridis. The sequence goes on along the minus strand of NC_059502.1, from coordinate 52,427,460 downwards.
AACGTGAGCGAGGCTACGGGAAGATTTATCGAAACGTTTACATACTTGACAGACAAAAACTCAAGACGAATAATCAAAAAAAATATTAAACGAAAAGAATGGATAACTGAAGGCATAATAAAATCAATTAACGAGAAAAATAGTATGTATAAAAAAATCAAATCGGAAAAATGTATGGACGAGAATCTCAATGAGAATTATAAGAGATATAAAAAACATTTAGAAAAATTAATTAAAATCGCTAAAATAAATTATTATGAAAACGAAATACAAAAACATAAAAATGACCCCCAATAGTTGTGGAGGGTCATAACAGATAAAAAACTCAATCAGCAACAGATTTCCTCAATTATGCAAGATAATATTACATTAACGGAAAGAACTAAAATAGCGGAAACTTTTAACGCGTATTTTTCTAGCATAGGCACACAACTGGCAAATAAAATAAAAAAGAAAAAAACAAAATTTAATAATTCAGAATCACCTAACCAACTCAAGTTAAATTTTGATCCTTGTGATGAGCAAGAGATATTGAAAGTAATAGAGTCACTAAAAGCGAATAAATCTCCAGGTATTTATGGTATCCAAGTGACACTACTTAAGAGAATTGCCAAAAGTATAGTCGCTCCCCTTAGGTTTCTAGTGAATTTCTCTATGCAGACGGGTATGTTTCCGGTTTCTTTAAAAACAACACTGTAGGATTTCACGTATACCTACTTATGCGTTTCGTCCCTGGCACACACACCGGACTCATCAGTGTGACTTTGGTATAATTGTGTGTGCCGTGTCACAGACGCTTGGGGAATTTATTATTATCGGGAGCCGCCGGGATTCGAACCCGGGACCTGGTCGCATCTCGGTCCGTGAGTCTACCTCTTAACCTCTAGGCTACCGAATGCTGTGTATATAGTTGCTATGTGGAGCTTTATGACGAGCCGCCACATGACTCCCTCCCCAGTGACGGAGGAACGAAACTTATGCGTGTTACGAGGTCATCGGTGCAGCTGGGTGATTGCCGCCTAATCAGAGCTGCACCTCGCAGGCATCGTACGGACGGTGAATGCCGCCTATTCACGTCCGGCATACCGCGGCAGACCAAGGAGCACGTATTGCACGTCATGGGAATGGGCGTCTAGAGTTCCGTTTGGAAATTGCAGATATATGGGAGCTACGCATCAACCTTCTGCTTTCCAGGACACATCGTTTAGATGGCCATTCCCATCACGTCGGGCTTGCTTGCTGTGACGACGGAAACACGAGGCTCGGCGTGCCATCGGCTCTAGTGTCCGATGGACACCCCAGTAGCCGTAACGTTGAGCGGGGCAGTGAGTCGCCTCTGCGCTCCAACGCCGCAGTTTTCCGCCATCACGTCGGGGTCACCAATGTAGCGAGTCGTTCTCGAGCTAATATTTAGGTGCGCCCTCTCCCGGGGGTATTGTGTTTCGTCCCGAGATCGCTGGTGGACTCATCGGTTAGGCTATCCAGCGATCTCTGCCTAAGACACACCTTCCCACCCATCGGGTGAGAAGTGAATCGGTTGCTTTGCGTCGACCCCTTTAAATCCGCCGGGGCCGATGTTGTGTGGCGCATTACGACCATGGCGCCATCTCTGAGCAAACCGAGTCACTACACACCCCCTCACCAGTAACCAAGACCCTCCTGAGGAGGAGGTACGCAGGTGGTCCCAGGGGGGAGAGAGCGCTTGCGTGCTGTGATGACGGAAACACGAGGCTCGGCGTGCCATCGGCTCTAGTGTCCGATGGACACCCCAGTAGCCGTAACGTTGAGCGGGGCAGTGAGTCGCCTCTGCGCTCCAACGCCGCAGTTTTCCGCCATCACGTCGGGGTCACCAATGTAGGATTTCACGTATACCTACTTATGCGTTTCGTCCCTGGCACACACACCGGACTCATCAGTGTGACTTTGGTATAATTGTGTGTGCCGTGTCACAGACGCTTGGGGAATTTATTATTATCGGGAGCCGCCGGGATTCGAACCCGGGACCTGGTCGCATCTCGGTCCGTGAGTCTACCTCTTAACCTCTAGGCTACCGAATGCTGTGTATATAGTTGCTATGTGGAGCTTTATGACGAGCCGCCACAACACTTATAAAACCAATACACAAAGCAGGAGATAAATCGTCCGTAAATAATTATCGCCCAATATCACTAGTTTCAAATATCTCAAAAATATTTGAAAGAATAATACATAATAGAGTCACGAAGTTTCTGGAAGGGTGCAAAATTTTGAGTGAGAGGCAGTTCGGTTTTAGGGTCGGGAAATCCACACAGGATGCTATAGCGGCACTAACAGGTGAAATATATAGATGTCTGGATATGTCGAGACCATGTCTGGGTGTGTTCGTGGATTTAGCCAAAGCCTTCGACACGGTCAGTCATGACGGATTGCTTGACACTCTGAGTGCATGGGTGTCGAGGGTAGTCCACTCAACTGGTTTAGAAGCTATCTGATAGGTAGAAAGCAATGCGTCCAAGTTGGAGAATCGATAAGCTCACTATCAGACATACATTATGGAGTGCCTCAGGGAACAATATTGGGCCCTGTTCTTTTTAATATTTACATTAACTCGATGTTTTCATTGCGCACCAGGGGGAAACTATTTGCATTTGCGGACGATACTGCAGTATTTTATGAGGGAGATAGCTGGGAACAACTAAAGAGTATGGTAGAAATGGACTTCAAGGACATAATTCAGTTTCTTAATTATAAGGTTTTAACAATAAACAAGCAGAAAACAAAATTTATGCTGTTTTCCAATAGCTCAACTGTGTTGCCTGAGTATAGAACGTTAAATGTTGAGGATGACTTCACAATTCATTCAGCAGATCATATAAAATATCTAGGTGTAATATTGGACCCATATTTGAGATGGAATTTTCAAGTCGATAACGTTGTGAAGAAAATTCGGAAAATGATACCTAGATTCAGGTTTTTTAAAGAATTCTGTAACCCTCAGTTGTTGAGAACATTGTACTTGGTTTTGGTTCAACCCCTTTTGGTATATGGCCTACTTGGATGGGGAGGGGTAGTGAAACATTATTTACTTAAGCTCGAGGTAACACAGAAATGGTTGTTAAAGATAATATACAATAAACCATATCGCTATCCGAGTGAAAAACTGTTCCAAGAATCTGCTGTTATGAATCTTCGACAGCTGTATATGCTCGTGCTTGCTGTGCATCAATTTAAAAACATTTCGTCTGCGGAATTTAACGAGCATTTGCATGGAACGCGACACAGAGGACGAATGATTTTAATACCTAGAACAATGAAAACCATAGGACAACGATCGCACACATTTTTATCCCCTCGAGTGTACAATTACATACCAGCGTGTATTAAAGCAAGTAATAGCTTAAAAATTTTTAAATTAAAATTGAAAACGTGGATAGGAAACTTAAGTTCTCAAGAAGTTACGAATTTGTTGGATATTAAGAACTCGTATGTCCATACCTGAAATGTTGGGGGGAACCTTGGTCACAACAGCGGATTAATTGCATATTGGGCTCCTGATGCCTTGTAATGTGGTGTTAATAAAATGTTGTGTATATAGTCTATTAGATATTTGAGTGTATATATATTGTGTACATGAAGAGTAGAACAAATAATTTCAATGTAGATGCCTCAAACAAGGTGCCTACGCACCTTCGAGGTAAAGAATAGTTTATTGATTTACCTTTGTATCCATATTTAGGTTGAATTGTACTCAAATATGTTTGGTATAAGAAACTGTACTCTGAAAAATGTTTTAATTTTGCTCAATAAAACTTATAATAATAATAATATACCTACACACATTAAGAGTACCTAAGTCAAACTTTTGTTGGTTATCTGATGACGCCACGTTCATTAAACCATTATTCAACCCTTAATTACTACACAAAAATTTTGTAACATAAGTACTACGGTGGGTCAATTTGACCCGATTTCTAGATAGATATTAACAAAAGAAAACAAACGATATTTTTACATTTTATTCGGGAATAATAATTTTCAAACATTAATTTTTAACTCAAGTATTTTATTCGGTATTTTTGCATAAGGGGCAAACATTTATGGCACATTCTTTGCAAATCTGTTTTTTACACATCGAACAGAAGGTGTTTTTTTTTCGATGGACAAATGGCACATCTCTTTCTTTTCGAAGTTCCTACCCGAGGCTGAGGCTCTAGTGGATGGGAAATCTCAAAATCAAATATGTTCGCTGCTAAATTTCGAAGTTTGAGTGATATCTTAGGGTTAGATATCCTGGTTACTACATGTGATCTACACAACTCCTTGGCTAATGTTTTCAGGAAGTCTATTCTCGTTAGTTCCTTTCCGGTGGGTGAAAGCTGATAAAGAACTCTGGCATTCACTCCAGAAACATTCAAAATCATGTGAAATATTGCCATTGGCCATCTGCGAGTTCTTCTTGATGTACTGTAGTTTGCGCATTTTTGATCTAATGCGTCTACGCCAGCCTTCGTACTGTTGTAAAATAATATAATATCTGGCTTCTTGCTTTTTTCATCAACTTTATCATCTGAGTGCATAGAGGATAATAAAATCACAGATTTGTTTTTCTTCGGAACATGAGCAACAATCGTCAAATCAGAAGTGAACCCAAATAGGGAGCTTCCAATTTCCTTTCCTCTGGACGGTAGAAATTCTGGTGGAATGAAAGCTTTATTTTTCCTCAAAGTACCTACTAACGTCAACTTCTCTTTTTTCAGGGCATTTGCAAGTTCTAATGAGGTGTACCAATTATCGGTAGTTATATTTCTATTGGACCCTTTCACAGGTTCAATCAACCTCATAACCACTTGTGTTGGAAGGGATAGTTTCTCTCCTTTTTCCAAACAAGCCTTACTTGGTGTCTGTTTTCCACAATATATTTCCGTGTTCACCATGTAATGTGTTTTTGCATCTGCTAAAACCTGTATCTTGATCCCATATTTAGCAGGCTTACTTGGCATGAACATTCGGAATCCACAGCAACCTCTGAATGGAACTAGCATTTCATCTATCGTCAAATGTAGAAAAGGAGAATAACAACTCTTTGAATTATGGACGAATTGATTAAATAACTCAGATATTGCGGCCAACTTGTTTTCCTTCAGTCTTTCCTTCCTTGTACTATCATCATCGAATCGAATACAGGAGAGCAAGAAAGAAAACCTTGCAAGTGACATAGTGCACCTGAATATGTCTCTGCCCGTTCCATCATTGGCCCATAGAGATCTGAGATCCTCATGTCCTGATTTAAGAATGCCTGTTAAATAGAGCAGACCAATGAAAGCCTCTATCTTCTTGGTCTGTATTATGAATGAAGGAAGCAGAGAACTGCGATCGGCAATTTCTCCTTCTTTTGAACATTTTATATTTCAGTTGCATATTCTGTATTTTGGAGTTTGTATGTTTTGTGATTTTCTTGAGCATTGCGTCCGAAAAAATTAGTTTCCAGGCTTGCAAAACTGTTGAGAGTGGATTTTTTTTTGCGTCTCCCTTCAAGCCAGGCATTATTGTATAAATATTTTTCTTTTGGGTTTTACCTCTTGTTGGTGCATTTTTCGACCATTTCGTTTTGTCTTTGCCATAAAAAGCTTGACGATTATATTCGTCAACTTCTTTAGTCTTTCTCTCTGCACCTTCAGATTCTTGTTCATTATCATGCCATTCAAGTTCGCTATCACTGTCATGTTCGCTTATTTCTTCATGATCACTCTCCCCAGGTTCACTCCTATCTCCTTCATCTAGAATAGCTTCAGTAGCAGCTACTCTGTCTTGCACTTCGAAAATATTTTCATCTTCTTCTGAATTTTCTGTGGAATTACAATCCTCCCAGAACTGTTCATCTTCAACAATTTGTAGGATTTCAGCTTCATTGAGTGGCCTATTCATACTGTAGAAAAAAAAACAAGATCAATGAATTGATATTGATATAAATTTGGAATGATTCATTCATCCAATTGAATATAAAACGTACCTCATATTCCATATAACACTACCGTTCAAACTACGCACGGGTCAATTTGACCCAAATACAGCAATATCAGCAAACAGGGAACGCACACAGCTCGAATAACACGTCAGAACAGAGATTATGTAGGGCTAGGGAATACTAGAAGAATTACCCCACTACTCACACGCGAAACTAAGAATTTCGGCTCGTCGTCGTGTGGGTCAAAATGACCCGTCCGTAGTGACTAAGGGTTAACTTTCTAATAGATAACATAGGTATCCATAAGAATTTGTGAATAAACTAAATTAGGTCCTGATATCAGCAACTAAATTCTTATTGTTCAGGGGTCAGTGATAAATAAATACCACGAAAAAAAAATTATAAAACGAATAAACATTTTAAAAAAACTTCAAGAAAAGCGTCTAACTTTTTCTGCTTATCTCATCACGTTATGGTCATTGAAGCATTATTTAATTATTTACTGATAGATAGTTGAATAATTCTCATACTTTCTTCTTAAAGTTATTCAACTATCTGTTTGTAATTGAAAAATGGATTAATAATTTTTTATGCATGATGTTATCAGATAAGTCACTATTGTTTGATGACTTCTTACAAGTTTTTTAAAATGTTCATTTGTCAAGCTATTATGGCTCATGAAATGGCATTTAATAATAACTTACCAATAGATGGCTGTAATTCGCTGTTTGAAAGGTACAATATGGTTATTTTCATTTCAAACACATATATGTATATCTAAATACATATTAGACATTCGAATAAAATTTTTTCCTTTTCAAATTACTCGATTGATCCTAGATAAATTTTTCCGATGAAAAGCTACAATGAGTTGTATTATTTACTTCTTGTCACAAATTTCATAGTTTTTATATTTCTCCTCAATGAAAAAGGTCACAGACATAGACAAGATAATTGTCTTGAGTCTGAATGAAAAAAACCAACAATAAAACAATCATTTATCTTTTCAGAGGCAATTATGAATTTCTTGTATAAACGACCTCAAACTGTCTTTGGATTATTATTGGATTTCGTGTTTAAACACCAAATCTTGCGTGCTTCAGGTAATTATCAAAAACTGACTGCACATATTTCAACCATCTTCAATCAAATAGACCGATAGTAGGAGAAGCTCACACGCGAATCAGCTCAAAAAAAACAGTAGGAGTGGCCTTTATCTGTGACTTCAAGGCTGTGAAAATTTTTGATTTACTTCTCGGAAAACAATTTTTTCATTTTGTTATATTTTATCCTAATTCTAAATAATACTGTGGATTGGCTTGGTTTCTACTTGTTCGAAATTCATTTTAAATCGAAAATTAAATGACAGTCATTATATTTCATCTTTTTTTTTCGTATTCCTGGTACTGTATGCATAATGGAAACTGTTTTGGAGGAAGCCAACCTTATGGTCATCAATATACATACCGGGTGTAATAGGATCATGGTACACACCCCTTATCTCCCTTAAATTTGAAGGTTATAGATTGAAATTTAGGATAATAATAATAATAATAATAGGTATTTATTTCCAGAATTGTATGTACATTACAAAATGATAAAAACAAGTCACAAATTCCTTACAAAAAAATAAATCAATGAACTAATATATCTATGATATTTTTACATGACAAAAGACTATAAATTCATTTAAAGAATATGGTTCACATTTAATTAACAGTTCGAATAATTGTCTCTTGAAGAGTTTAATTTCTTTAATTGATCTTATTTTTCTAGGTAAATGATTGAACAGTTTCATACTGATTTAGTAATTATTACGCTCTGTACTCGTTAGTCTGTGAATAGGTAATAGATATTCAATCATTATCCTGGTAGGATTCACATTTTTACAATCCTGAAAATAGGAATTGTTCTCAAACAAAAATAACAAGAGTTTATAGATATATAAACCAGGGGAAATTTAATGAAGGAAACATCACTCTTAAATTAAATTTCCCTGTTGGTTTCTTCTTTATTATCTTCTTCATTTTCCTCTTCACTTTCAACACTTTCTTCATCTTCTTCATATTCTTCATCACTGTCCATCTTGTCGAAACGATGTATATTGACATTCTGCCAATTTGTATCGAAGATAGTGAAGGTACCTTCGAAAATTAACGTTGTCCTACACATCGGACAACATTTGGAAGAACTGGAGCACCACCTGTCGATGCATTCTTTGTGAAAACAATGCCTGCAATCGGTTAGGTACAGTTCTCCAGTCAACCTACTCAGACATACGCTGCAGTCTTCCTCAAAAGTTATACCCCTAGGAAAAAAAAAGTACATATTAATTCGCTGTTTGATAGGTACAATATGGTTATCGTTCATTTCATACACATATATTGAACAAAAATTTCTTTATAAAAATGCAACATTCAGAAACTGAAGATAACATTCGATTATATTGTTTCAAAAATAATTAAAGAAAACAATGATGTAAAAGCATTACCTTTCTGTACAGTCGTTGTACAACTTTTCGAAACTGAACTCATATAAATGATCCAAAGACATCTTTTTAGCTTTAAAATTATCTGTTCTGTACTTCACCACTGTTGAACTGATACTAAGCTAGTAAGCGTACCAACACACTTAAGTACTCAAATACGTCAGGCGCGGATCCAGGACCCACTTTTGGGGGGGGGGGAAATTCTAGATTCTTCCGCCATTTTGGGACGTCATTTTTTTTTGCCGTTCATTAATATGGGTTTTCACAAAATGCATTGAAGGTGGAATGAATAGAATAAAAAATGTCCCCATTCATTTACTTGTATTTTCACATTATATGAAGTAACAAAGTGTATTAATTACATATCGATATTTATTTTGAAGTATCAAACTACTCAAACTGATTTCGTTCTTTAGTTGAACGTTTCGAAATTCAATCTAAACAATGTGAAAAGAGAATATGATTTTTATTTTCGTTCAATTATATCTGATTTATTTTATCACCTTGGTAAAAATAAATATTTCAAAAAAGGGTTAAACTGTCGTTTCTTATTTGTTGCCAGATACATTCCAAGAATTATTCATCTGATAATACATTAGATAGTTAAAATTTTCAGAATGGCCGTCAACCTCATTAGGTAAGTCATTATAAATATGACAAATAAATATTTTAAATGTACCTACACTCATTAAGAGTACCTAAGTCAAACTTTTGTTGGTTATCTGATGATGCCACGTTCATTAAACCATTATTTAACTTTCTAATAGATAACAGAGGTATCCATAAGAATTTGTGAATAAACTAAATTAGGTCCTGATATCAGCAACTAAATTCTTATTGTTCAGGGGTCAGTGATAAATAAATACCACGAAAAAAAAATTATAAAACAAATAAACATTTTAAAAAAACTTCAAGAAAAGCGTCTAACTTTTTCTGCTTATCTGATCACGTTATTGTCATTAAAGCATTATTTAATTATATATATATATATGTATATCTAAATACATATTAGACATTCGAATAAAATTTTTTCCTTTTCAAATTACTCGATTGATCCTAGATAAATTTTTTCGATGAAAAGCTACAATGAGTTGTATTATTTACTTCTTGTCACAAATTTCATAGTTTTTATATTTCTCCTCAATGAAAAAGGTCACAGACATAGACAAGATAATTGTCTTGAGTCTGAATGAAAAAAACCAACAATAAAACAATCATTTATCTTTTCAGAGGCAATTACGAATTTCTTGTATAAACGACCTCAAACTGTCTTTGGATTATTATTGGATTTCGTGTTTAAACACCAAATCTTGCGTGCTTCAGGCAATTATCAAAAACTGACTGCACATATTTCAACCATCTTCAATCAAATAGACCGATAGTAGGAGAAGCTCACACGCGAATCAGCTCAAAAAAAACAGTAGGAGTGGCCTTTATCTGTGACTTCAAGGCTGTGAAAATTTTTGATTTACTTCTCGGAAAACAATTTTTTCATTTTGTTATATTTTATCCTAATTCTAAATAATACTGTGGATTGGCTTGGTTTCTACTTGTTCGAAATTCATTTTAAATCGAAAATTAAATGACAGTCATTATATTTCATCTTTTTTTTTCGTATTCCTGGTACTGTATGCATAATGGAAACTGTTTTGGAGGAAGCTAACCTTATGGTCATCAATATACATACCGGGTGTAATAGGATCATGGTACACACCCCTTATCTCCCTTAAATTTGAAGGTTATAGATTGAAATTTAGGATAATAATAATAATAATAATAGGTATTTATTTCCAGAATTGTATGTACATTACAAAATGATAAAAACAAGTCACAAATTCCTTACAAAAAAATAAATCAATGAATTAATATATCTATGATATTTGTACATGACAAAAGACTATAAATTCATTTAAAGAATATGGTTCACATTTAATTAACAGTTCGAATAATTGTCTCTTGAAGAGTTTAATTTCTTTAATTGATCTTATTTTTCTAGGTAAATGATTGAACAGTTTCATACTGATTTAGTAATTATTACGCTCTGTACTCGTTAGTCTGTGAATAGGTAATAGATATTCAATCATTATCCTGGTAGGATTCACATTTTTACAATCCTGAAAAGTACTGTTGAGTACCGTTGATTACTATTGGTTGAGAATCAGACACTAAGCGGCGTGGTTGAAACAACTGAAGCGGTGCTTACACAGCGATGAGGAAAACAAGGGGAAACTACCTCATTAAGACTCCCTAGAAATCGTCATGGCTCAGAGAAATGACAGTCAACAGTTCACTAATCATGGTTTTCGGATGCCAAGATTCGGCAGGGGAAGAGATGACATAAACAGCAGGGCTTCCCAGGTCGTCAACTGTTTGTTGAAAATATACAAATCAACTCTTAAAATTGCGACATGGAACGTAAGAAGTATGTACGAGCCTGGAAAGTTAAGAAACATAGAGCAGGAGATGGTGCGACTAAAGATTGATGTTGTTGGAATAAGTGACACAAGATGGATTGGTTCGGGTGAACTTAGTACAGAAAATGGACGAGTTTACTACTCTGGCAATGATGACACTCAACACCGCTATGGAGTGGCCGTAATTCTTGACAGAAACGTAGTAAAATCAGTAACAGGCTTCATACCAATGTCCGAAAGAGTTATGTTGCTACAACTGATGACAACTCACGGAAAACTAAACCTAATACAAATTTATGCTCCTACAGCTGACAAAAACGAAGAAGAGTTAGAAAACTTTTATAGTGACCTTCAAAAGACATTACGACTAACTGCATCTAGAGATATAACAGTAGTTATGGGTGATTTTAATGCTAAAATCGGCGAAGGAAGATGTGACTCTACAGTAGGGCAGTACGGACTTGGTGTACGCAACGAGAGGGGCGATCGTCTTGTTGAATTCTGTCAAGAAAATAATCTTGTGGTAACGAATACGTTTTTCAAACTTCCCAAGAGACGTCTGTATACATGGAAATCACCAGCTGACAAAGACAACAACATCGTCAGAAATCAGATCGATTACATCCTAATAAAACACAGATATCGAAACGCAATAAAAACGGTAAAAGCTTACCCTGGTGCGGACGTATCATCTGATCATAATCCTCTTATTGCTAGGTTTCAGTTACAGCTAAAAAAGATGCAAAACAAGCATAAAGTTGATAAACTAGACATAGAGAAACTAAAATGAGAAGAAATCAGAGAAAAACTTAAACAACAGATCAACGCAAACTTAGAAAAAGCCACCACCAAATCTCAGCAAAATGAGGAAAGCGCAGAACAACAATGGCAGTTCCTTGAAACAGCACTTATAGAACCAAGTAAAAAGGAACTTATAACAAGCAAACATAAGAAAGAAGATTGGATGACAGACGGAATCTTGGAGTTAATGGATGAAAGAAGAAGATGCAAGTCAAATAACAACATTCGATACAAGCAGCTACAAATCCAAATAAGGCGAAAAATAAGAGAAGCAAAAGAAACATACTTCTCTGATAAATGTAAGGAGATAGAAGATTTACAAAACAAGTATGACAACTTTAATCTAAACAAGAAGGTCAAAGAGCTCGCGGGAATGAATAAAAGAAATACTTCAAATATACTCCTCGACAAAGAAGGAAATATCATAATGGAAACTGAACAAAAACTAGAGCGATGAAAGGAATACATAGAGGAATTGGAATGGAATGGAAAATACCCCTTCAGAACATCAAGATGGAGATGTGGGACCTGAAATAACTAAGTGCGAGGTTGAACATGCACTGGAATCCATGAAAAATAAGAAATCTGCAGGCCCAGACGAGATACCAAGTGAGTTACTTAAATTAATTAACGACAAAAACATGGATATTTTGGTGAGTTCATACAACACAATTTACAATACAGGAATTATACCAAAGGAAATGTTAACATCAACATTCATATGTCTACCGAAAAAAGTTAATGCCAGAGAATGCAGCGACTACCGAACCATAAGCTTAATGTCACATACATTAAAAATTCTCCTTAAAATTATACATACCAGAATACGTTCCAAACTAGAACTGGATATAAGTGAGAGTCAATTTGGCTTCCGAAATGGGGTTGGCACAAGAGAGGCATTGTTTTCTCTCAATGTGTTGACTCAGAGATGCCTGGATGTTAATCGCGACCTCTATATCTGCTTTATAGACTATAATAAAGCTTTTGATAAGGTAAAACACGACCAACTTATAGACCTTCTTAAGAACAAAAACCTGGACAAACAAGATGTAAGATTAATTTCAAATCTGTATTACAACCAACGGGCCACAGTAAAAAATGGGCAGGAAAGATCTGAGGAAGTGGAAATAAAGAGAGGAGTCAGGCAAGGTTGCATACTGTCGCCCTTGTTGTTTAATGCGTACTCGGAGCAAATTATACTAGAAGCCTTGGAAGGTGAGACAGCTGGTATAAAGGTGAATGGAGTCTTGATCAACAACATCAGATATGCTGACGATACCGTAATAATAGCTGACTGTCTGAAGGATTTAGAGAGAGTTATGGACAAGATATTAAGATGTAGCGGGAAGTACGGACTTTCTCTTAATGTCAAAAAAAACCAAGTTCATGAAAATTAGCAAGAACAATGACACAAACGAAATACTGCTGGTTGGAGGTCAGCAGGTCGAAAGAGTAAAAAGATACACTTACTTAGGAACACTTATAACAGAAAACAATGACTATACCGCAGAAATAAAAACTAGAATAGAAAAAGCTCGTTCCAACTTTATAAGAATGAAAAAAGTCCTGTGCAGCAAGGATCTGACATTGCATCTCAAACTGCGATTGGCAAAATGCTATGTACACAGTGTGCTCTATTATGGGGTGGAAGCATGGACGCTAAATGCAGATGCAATGAGGCGTCTTAACTCTTTCGAGATGTGGACCTACCGAAGAATTCTGAGAGTTTCGTGGAAGGATCGTATCACCAACATCGAGGTGCTAAGAAGAATCGGTAGAGAAAAAGAAGTTGAACGTACCATCAAGGAGAGAAAGTTACAATATTTGGGACACATAATGCGAGGCGAGAAGTACAATATCTTACGATTAATAATGCAGGGGAAAATAGAAGGCAAAAGAGGCGTAGGAAGAAGACGAATCTCATGGCTGAGAAATCTGAGAGAGTGGTTTGGATGCAGCTCAAAACATCTCTTTAGAGCCGCTGTCTCCAAAGTCAAGATAGCTATGATGGTTGCCGAAATCCGCCGCGGATATGGCACTTGAAGAAGAAGAAGAAGAAAATAGGAATTGTTCTCAAACAAAAATAACAAGAGTTTATAGATATATAAACCAGGGGAAATTTAATGAAGGAAACATCACTCTTCAATTAAATTTCCCTGTTGGTTTCTTCTTTATTATCTTCTTCATTTTCCTCTTCACTTTCAACACTTTCTTCATCTTCTTCATATTCTTCATCACTGTCCATCTTGTCGAAACGATGTATATTGACATTCTGCCAATTTGTATCGAAGATAGTGAAGGTACCTTCGAAAATTAACGTTGTCCTACACATCGGACAACATTTGGAAGAACTGGAGCACCACCTGTCGATGCATTCTTTGTGAAAACAATGCCTGCAATCGGTTAGGTACAGTTCTCCAGTCAACCTACTCAGACATACGCTGCAGTCTTCCTCAAAAGTTATACCCCTAGGAAAAAAAAGTACATATTAATTCGCTGTTTGATAGGTACAATATGGTTATCGTTCATTTCATACACATATATTGAACAAAAATTTCTTTATAAAAATGCAACATTCAGAAACTGAAGATAACATTCGATTATATTGTTTCAAAAATAATTAAAGAAAACAATGATGTAAAAGCATTACCTTTCTGTACAGTCGTTGTACAACTTTTCGAAACTGAACTCATATAAATGATCCAAAGACATCTTTTTAGCTTTAAAATTATCTGTTCTGTACTTCACCACTGTTGAACTGATACTAAGCTAGTAAGCGTACCAACACACTTAAGTACTCAAATACGTCAGGCGCGGATCCAGGACCCACTTTTGGGGGGGGGGGGGAAATTCTAGATTCTTCCGCCATTTTGGGACGTCATTTTTTTTTGCCGTTCATTAATATGGCTTTTCACAAAATGCATTGAAGGTGGAATGAATAGAATAAAAAATGTCCCCATTCATTTACTTGTATTTTCACATTATATGAAGTAACAAAGTGTATTAATTACATATCGATATTTATTTTGAAGTATCAAACTACTCAAACTGATTTCGTTCTTTAGTTGAACGTTTCGAAATTCAATCTAAACAATGTGAAAAGAGAATATGATTTTTATTTTCGTTCAATTATATCTGATTTATTTTATCACCTTGGTAAAAATAAATATTTCAAAAAAGGGTTAAACTGTCGTTTCTTATTTGTTGACAGATACATTCCAAGAATTATTCATCTGATAATACATTAGATAGTTAAAATTTTCAGAATGGCCGTCAACCTCATTAGGTAAGTCATTATAAATATGACAAATAAATATTTTAAATGTACCTACACTCATTAAGAGTACCTAAGTCAAACTTTTGTTGGTTATCTGATGATGCCACGTTCATTAAACCATTATTTAACTTTCTAATAGATAACAGAGGTATCCATAAGAATTTGTGAATAAACTAAATTAGGTCCTGATATCAGCAACTAAATTCTTATTGTTCAGGGGTCAGTGATAAATAAATACCACGAAAAAAAAATTATAAAACAAATAAACATTTTAAAAAAACTTCAAGAAAAGTGTCTAACTTTTTCTGCTTATCTGATCACGTTATGGTCATTAAAGCATTATTTAATTATTTACTGATAGATAGTTGAATAATTCTCATACTTTCTTCTTAAAGTTATTCAACTATCTGTTTGTAATTAAAAAATGGATTAATAATTTTTTATGCATGATGTTATCAGATAAGTCACTATTGTTTGATGACTTCTTACAAGTTTTTTAAAATGTTTATTTGTCAAGCTATTATGGCTCATGAAATGGCATTTAATAATAACTTACTAATAGATGGCTGTAATTCGCTGTTTGAAAGGTACAATATGGTTATTTTCATTTCAAACACATATATGTATATCTAAATACATATTAGACATTCGAATAAAATTTTTTCCTTTTCAAATTACTCGATTGATCCTAGATAAATTTTTCCGATGAAAAGCTACAATGAGTTGTATTATTTACTTCTTGTCACAAATTTCATAGTTTTTATATTTCTCCTCAATGAAAAAGGTCACAGACATAGACAAGATAATTGTCTTGAGTCTGAATGAAAAAAACCAACAATAAAACAATCATTTATCTTTTCAGAGGCAATTACGAATTTCTTGTATAAACGACCTCAAACTGTCTTTGGATTATTATTGGATTTCGTGTTTAAACACCAAATCTTGCGTGCTTCAGGTAATTATCAAAAACTGACTGCACATATTTCAACCATCTTCAATCAAATAGACCGATAGTAGGAGAAGCTCACACGCGAATCAGCTCAAAAAAAACAGTAGGAGTGGCCTTTATCTGTGACTTCAAGGCTGTGAAAATTTTTGATTTACTTCTCGGAAAACAATTTTTTCATTTTGTTATATTTTATCCTAATTCTAAATAATACTGTGGATTGGCTTGGTTTCTACTTGTTCGAAATTCATTTTAAATCGAAAATTAAATGACAGTCATTATATTTCATCTTTTTTTTTCGTATTCCTGGTACTGTATGCATAATGGAAATTGTTTTGGAGGAAGCTAACCTTATGGTCATCAATATACATACCGGGTGTAATAGGATCATGGTACACACCCCTTATCTCCCTTAAATTTGAAGGTTATAGATTGAAATTTAGGATAATAATAATAATAATAATAGGTATTTATTTCCAGAATTGTATGTACATTACAAAATGATAAAAACAAGTCACAAATTCCTTACAAAAAAATAAATCAATGAACTAATATATCTATGATATTTGTACATGACAAAAGACTATAAATTCATTTAAAGAATATGGTTCACATTTAATTAACAGTTCGAATAATTGTCTCTTGAAGAGTTTAATTTCTTTAATTGATCTTATTTTTCTAGGTAAATGATTGAACAGTTTCATACTGATTTAGTAATTATTACGCTCTGTACTCGTTAGTCTGTGAATAGGTAATAGATATTCAATCATTATCCTGGTAGGATTCACATTTTTACAATCCTGAAAATAGGAATTGTTCTCAAACAAAAATAACAAGAGTTTATAGATATATAAACCAGGGGAAATTTAATGAAGGAAACATCACTCTTAAATTAAATTTCCCTGTTGGTTTCTTCTTTATTATCTTCTTCATTTTCCTCTTCACTTTCAACACTTTCTTCATCTTCTTCATATTCTTCATCACTGTCCATCTTGTCGAAACGATGTATATTGACATTCTGCCAATTTGTATCGAAGATAGTGAAGGTACCTTCGAAAATTAACGTTGTCCTACACATCGGACAACATTTGGAAGAACTGGAGCACCACCTGTCGATGCATTCTTTGTGAAAACAATGCCTGCAATCGGTTAGGTACAGTTCTCCAGTCAACCTACTCAGACATACGCTGCAGTCTTCCTCAAAAGTTATACCCCTAGGAAAAAAAAAGTACATATTAATTCGCTGTTTGATAGGTACAATATGGTTATCGTTCATTTCATACACATATATTGAACAAAAATTTCTTTATAAAAATGCAACATTCAGAAACTGAAGATAACATTCGATTATATTGTTTCAAAAATAATTAAAGAAAACAATGATGTAAAAGCATTACCTTTCTGTACAGTCGTTGTACAACTTTTCGAAACTGAACTCATATAAATGATCCAAAGACATCTTTTTAGCTTTAAAATTATCTGTTCTGTACTTCACCACTGTTGAACTGATACTAAGCTAGTAAGCGTACCAACACACTTAAGTACTCAAATACGTCAGGCGCGGATCCAGGACCCACTTTTGGGGGGGGGGGAAATTCTAGATTCTTCCGCCATTTTGGGACGTCATTTTTTTTTGCCGTTCATTAATATGGGTTTTCACAACATGCATTGAAGGTGGAATGAAGGATTATCAGACCAGGATAACCTCATTCGTCTTGATAGAGCACTCAAGGGAAAAGCTAGGGAAACTGTTAAAGCTCTTCTAATATCTCCAAGCAATGTTTCAAGGATAATCAATATGCTCGAGATGAATTTTGGTAGACCTGAATGGATTGTTCTATCTCTCATGGAAAAAGTGAAGAAAATCAGCCCTGTAAAAGAAGACAGTTTGGAATCCTGTATTTTTTTCTCAAACGCAGTTACTAATATGGTGGTCACGATGAGAAATGTTAATTCTTCACTATATTTGTTCAATCCGGAAATGTTAGTGAATATTGTTGAAAAACTTCCCACCATACAAAAGTACAACTGGGGAAAATATAAATATCAGAAAGATTTACAGGGAATACCAACATCCCTTGAAGATTTTGCAAATTGGTACGAAGAAGAGGTAAATTCTATGGCTTCTACAAGTAATCCATTCCAGAGAAGTAAACACATGTCAAGGAAAGAAACAGTTAGTTTTTCAAAAAAGTCCGAGCCGAGAAAGGCAGAAAATTCCAAAGTTTGTGTATTTTGCCAGAGAACGAATCATAAAATAGAGGAATGTGGTGAATTCATAGAGAAGACTATACCAGAAAGAAGACAATCAGTTATGAATTTGAGATTATGTTTTCTATGTCTCCAATTGGGTCACATGGCTAATAAATGTTTCCTCAGAACGAGATGTGGTATAATGGGTTGTAAAGGAAAGCATAGCAGTCTTCTTCATCTGGCAAGAGATCCAAACAGCTCATATCCAACTTTACAAGATAAAACAGCAGCTTCGAGTGAATTTTGTGCGAAATTGAACGATGTGGATCAAAAAACTCTGCTGAGAATAGCACCAGTTATACTTCGTGGGCCTTATAATGAAATCAAGACATTTGCCTTATTCGATGAAGGCTCCACATGCTCGATGATGGATGAAAATTTAGCTATGAAATTGAACCTCTCTGGACCCATCGTTCCACTCCGTTTTCAATGGACAAATAACATTACCCATTTCGAGGATGAATCGAAAATGGTTGATGTTGATATTTCTGCCGACAGCAATAAACAAATCTTCTATAATCTGAAAAATTTGAGGACTGTTAAAAACTTGAGTATACCAAACCAGAAAATCAATGTAGATCTTTTGTCTCAGAATATCCCACATTTGAACCGGAAAATTCTAGAGACCGTGGAGAATGCAACTCCAGAAATTCTCATTGGCCAAGACAATTGCGGACTAATTATATCACGTCAGGTCATACAACCAAAAATGAATCAACCTATAATGTCCAAATCCAAATTAGGTTGGACTATTCATGGAGCACTCACTGATTCAACTGATGGAAATGAAATGAATCATGCAACTCTTTGTTGCCGACATATTGAAGATGATGAACTCCATCGTATGGTGAAAGATAGTTTCAAGTTAGAAGCTTTCGGAGTGAATGAAAAAATCATCAGCTCAGTAGAAGATCGCAAAGCACTTGAAATCATGAATAGCACAGCTAAAAGAATTGGTAACCGTTGGGAAATTGGACACCTTTGGAGAAATATGGATGTCGCATTTCCTGACAGCAAAGTAAACGCACTCAACCGTCTTTCCTGCATGGAGAGGAAAATGAAGAAAGATTGTGAATTCGCAAAGCAGTACCGTGAGAAGATCCAGGATTACATCAACAAGGGTTATGCAAGAAAATTAGAGTTAGAGGAGATTACAGAAAATCCGAGAAACTGGTTTTTACCACATTTTGCAGTGTGGAACGTCCATAAGCCCGGTAAAATTAGACTTGTCTTTGACGCTGCTGCAAGATCATTTGGATATAGCCTCAATGACTTTTTACTACAAGGTCCAGACTTTGTTCCTTCCTTGGTTTCCGTTTTATGGCGCTTTAGGCAGGGAAAAATTGCATTTAGTGGGGACATCAGGGAAATGTTTCACCAAGTGTTAATAAAAAAGGAAGATCGATGTGCTCAACGATTTCTTTGGCATGATGAAAATAACCTTGGTGGAATTCCGGATGTTTATGAAATGAATGTTATGATCTTCGGTGCCGTGTCTTCTCCATCCGTAGCCCAATTCATCAAGAACAGGAATGCTGAATGTTTCGAAGATAAATTCCCTGGAATAAGCAGAGCAATGAAGAGACAACATTATGTTGACGATTATTTGGATTCATGTAGCACATACGAGGAAGCTATTCAAAGAGTACGAGATGTAATTTATGTTCATAATCAAGCTGGTTTTGAAATGGTGAAATGGATTAGTAACTCCAAGAGGGTTCTAGAATCAATTCCAAAATGTCTTCGTGCTGAATCAGAAAAAAACATTAAAATTGATTCACAAGAAATCAAAAGAGTTCTTGGATTGTCTTGGTCTCCAGAAACTGACCAATTCATATATTCGCTGAACTTTCACAAAATTCCTATTGAAAAAACATCAGGATCAATAGCACCAACGAAACGGAAGGTCTTGCGGATCATCATGTCAATATTTGATCCTTTCGGGTTTTTGGCAACTTTGATCATAAAGGCGAATGTGTTTTGTGATGCGCGTGATAAGGCTTATTCCTATGTTGCTTACTTCAGAACAGAAGAAAAGGAGGATAATACTGAAACACATGTCTGCTTTGTTACTGCTGAGTATAAAGTTGCGCCATTGACTCATCAAATCATACCCAAATTAGAGCTACAAGGAGCAGTGTTGGCATGCAGACTATCCAAGAAAATATGGGAAGAAGTTGAACATAAAATTCGCGAAACACATTATTGGACTGATTCATTGGTGGTACTTAAACAAATAAGATCCCAGTCGAGAAGGTTTCCTATGTTCGTGTCATGTCGAATAGGAGAAATCCATGAAAATGCAGATGTTTTCCAGTGGCACTGGGATCCTTCTGAAGAAAATGTAGCAGATCAGGCTACCAAAGAATTGAAAAATATCGATCTTAAACAAGATGGAGATTGGTTTAGCGGACCATCGTTTTTGGGAAAACCAAGGAAATTATGGTATTGTGAGGGTGGCAAAAATTCAAACGAAGAAAGGCATTTATAAAAGACCTGTTACGAAGCTGTGCATCCTTCCGACCACTTAGTGAAGATTTAAGTTCTTCACAGGGGGGAGAAATGTTAAGGCCAAATTCATTTTTTAATTTGACAGACGAGTGAACAGGAAATCAAGGGAGTTTAGTTTTTTGATAGTTCTGAATTGTCAAGTTTTCAAATAAAAAAGTTATTGAAGAATTTCACATTTGAATTTACACCATTATTTAACTTTCTAATAGATAACAGAGGTATCCATAAGAATTTGTGAATAAACTAAATTAGGTCCTGATATCAGCAACTAAATTCTTATTGTTCAGGGGTCAGTGATAAATAAATACCACGAAAAAAAAATTATAAAACAAATAAACATTTTAAAAAAACTTCAAGAAAAGCGTCTAACTTTTTCTGCTTATCTGATCACGTTATGGTCATTAAAGCATTATTTAATTATTTACTGATAGATAGTTGAATAATTCTCATACTTTCTTCTTAAAGTTATTCAACTATCTGTTTGTAATTAAAAAATGGATTGATAATTTTTTATGCATGATGTTATCAGATAAGTCACTATTGTTTGATGACTTCTTACAAGTTTTTTAAAATGTTTATTTGTCAAGCTATTATGGCTCATGAAATGGCATTTAATAATAACTTACTAATAGATGGCTGTAATTCGCTGTTTGAAAGGTACAATATGGTTATTTTCATTTCAAACACATATATGTATATCTAAATACATATTAGACATTCGAATAAAATTTTTTCCTTTTCAAATTACTCGATTGATCCTAGATAAATTTTTCCGATGAAAAGCTACAATGAGTTGTATTATTTACTTCTTGTCACAAATTTCATAGTTTTTATATTTCTCCTCAATGAAAAAGGTCACAGACATAGACAAGATAATTGTCTTGAGTCTGAATGAAAAAAACCAACAATAAAACAATCATTTATCTTTTCAGAGGCAATTACGAATTTCTTGTATAAACGACCTCAAACTGTCTTTGGATTATTATTGGATTTCGTGTTTAAACACCAAATCTTGCGTGCTTCAGGTAATTATCAAAAACTGACTGCACATATTTCAACCATCTTCAATCAAATAGACCGATAGTAGGAGAAGCTCACACGCGAATCAGCTCAAAAAAAACAGTAGGAGTGGCCTTTATCTGTGACTTCAAGGCTGTGAAAATTTTTGATTTACTTCTCGGAAAACAATTTTTTCATTTTGTTATATTTTATCCTAATTCTAAATAATACTGTGGATTGGCTTGGTTTCTACTTGTTCGAAATTCATTTTAAATCGAAAATTAAATGACAGTCATTATATTTCATCTTTTTTTTTCGTATTCCTGGTACTGTATGCATAATGGAAACTGTTTTGGAGGAAGCTAACCTTATGGTCATCAATATACATACCGGGTGTAATAGGATCATGGTACACACCCCTTATCTCCCTTGAATTTGAAGGTTATAGATTGAAATTTAGGATAATAATAATAATAATAATAGGTATTTATTTCCAGAATTGTATGTACATTACAAAATGATAAAAACAAGTCACAAATTCCTTACAAAAAAATAAATCAATGAACTAATATATCTATGATATTTGTACATGACAAAAGACTATAAATTCATTTAAAGAATATGGTTCACATTTAATTAACAGTTCGAATAATTGTCTCTTGAAGAGTTTAATTTCTTTAATTGATCTTATTTTTCTAGGTAAATGATTGAACAGTTTCATACTGATTTAGTAATTATTACGCTCTGTACTCGTTAGTCTGTGAATAGGTAATAGATATTCAATCATTATCCTGGTAGGATTCACATTTTTACAATCCTGAAAATAGGAATTGTTCTCAAACAAAAATAACAAGAGTTTATAGATATATAAACCAGGGGAAATTTAATGAAAGAAACATCACTCTTAAATTAAATTTCCCTGTTGGTTTCTTCTTTATTATCTTCTTCATTTTCCTCTTCACTTTCAACACTTTCTTCATCTTCTTCATATTCTTCATCACTGTTCATCTTGTCGAAACGATGTATATTGACATTCTGCCAATTTGTATCGAAGATAGTGAAGGTACCTTCGAAAATTAACGTTGTCCTACACATCGGACAACATTTGGAAGAACTGGAGCACCACCTGTCGATGCATTCTTTGTGAAAACAATGCCTGCAATCGGTTAGGTACAGTTCTCCAGTCAACCTACTCAGACATACGCTGCAGTCTTCCTCAAAAGTTATACCCCTAGGAAAAAAAAAGTACATATTAATTCGCTGTTTGATAGGTACAATATGGTTATCGTTCATTTCATACACATATATTGAACAAAAATTTCTTTATAAAAATGCAACATTCAGAAACTGAAGATAACATTCGATTATATTGTTTCAAAAATAATTAAAGAAAACAATGATGTAAAAGCATTACCTTTCTGTACAGTCGTTGTACAACTTTTCGAAACTGAACTCATATAAATGATCCAAAGACATCTTTTTAGCTTTAAAATTATCTGTTCTGTACTTCACCACTGTTGAACTGATACTAAGCTAGTAAGCGTACCAACACACTTAAGTACTCAAATACGTCAGGCGCGGATCCAGGACCCACTTTTGGGGGGGGGGGAAATTCTAGATTCTTCCGCCATTTTGGGACGTCATTTTTTTTTGCCGTTCATTAATATGGGTTTTCACAAAATGCATTGAAGGTGGAATGAATAGAATAAAAAATGTCCCCATTCATTTACTTGTATTTTCACATTATATGAAGTAACAAAGTGTATTAATTACATATCGATATTTATTTTGAAGTATCAAACTACTCAAACTGATTTCGAAATTCAATCTAAACAATGTGAAAAGAGAATATGATTTTTATTTTCGTTCAATTATATCTGATTTATTTTATCACCTTGGTAAAAATAAATATTTCAAAAAAGGGTTAAACTGTCGTTTCTTATTTGTTGACAGATACATTCCAAGAATTATTCATCTGATAATACATTAGATAGTTAAAATTTTCAGAATGGCCGTCAACCTCATTAGGTAAGTCATTATAAATATGACAAATAAATATTTTAAATGTACCTACACTCATTAAGAGTACCTAAGTCAAACTTTTGTTGGTTATCTGATGATGCCACGTTCATTAAACCATTATTTAACTTTCTAATAGATAACAGAGGTATCCATAAGAATTTGTGAATAAACTAAATTAGGTCCTGATATCAGCAACTAAATTCTTATTGTTCAGGGGTCAGTGATAAATAAATACCACGAAAAAAAAATTATAAAACAAATAAACATTTTAAAAAAACTTCAAGAAAAGCGTCTAACTTTTTCTGCTTATCTGATCACGTTATGGTCATTAAAACATTATTTAATTATTTACTGATAGATAGTTGAATAATTCTCATACTTTCTTCTTAAAGTTATTCAACTATCTGTTTGTAATTAAAAAATGGATTAATAATTTTTTATGCATGATGTTATCAGATAAGTCACTATTGTTTGATGACTTCTTACAAGTTTTTTAAAATGTTTATTTGTCAAGCTATTATGGCTCATGAAATGGCATTTAATAATAACTTACTAATAGATGGCTGTAATTCGCTGTTTGAAAGGTACAATATGGTTATTTTCATTTCAAACACATATATGTATATCTAAATACATATTAGACATTCGAATAAAATTTTTTCCTTTTCAAATTACTCGATTGATCCTAGATAAATTTTTTCGATGAAAAGCTACAATGAGTTGTATTATTTACTTCTTGTCACAAATTTCATAGTTTTTATATTTCTCCTCAATGAAAAAGGTCACAGACATAGACAAGATAATTGTCTTGAGTCTGAATGAAAAAAACCAACAATAAAACAATCATTTATCTTTTCAGAGGCAATTACGAATTTCTTGTATAAACGACCTCAAACTGTCTTTGGATTATTATTGGATTTCGTGTTTAAACACCAAATCTTGCGTGCTTCAGGTAATTATCAAAAACTGACTGCACATATTTCAACCATCTTCAATCAAATAGACCGATAGTAGGAGAAGCTCACACGCGAATCAGCTCAAAAAAAACAGTAGGAGTGGCCTTTATCTGTGACTTCAAGGCTGTGAAAATTTTTGATTTACTTCTCGGAAAACAATTTTTTCATTTTGTTATCTTTTATCCTAATTCTAAATAATACTGTGGATTGGCTTGGTTTCTACTTGTTCGAAATTCATTTTAAATCGAAAATTAAATGACAGTCATTATATTTCATCTTTTTTTTCGTATTCCTGGTACTGTATGCATAATGGAAACTGTTTTGGAGGAAGCTAACCTTATGGTCATCAATATACATACCGGGTGTAATAGGATCATGGTACACACCCCTTATCTCCCTTAAATTTGAAGGTTATAGATTGAAATTTAGGATAATAATAATAATAATAATAGGTATTTATTTCCAGAATTGTATGTTCATTACAAAATGATAAAAACAAGTCACAAATTCCTTACAAAAAAATAAATCAATGAACTAATATATCTATGATATTTGTACATGACAAAAGACTATAAATTCATTTAAAGAATATGGTTCACATTTAATTAACAGTTCGAATAATTGTCTCTTGAAGAGTTTAATTTCTTTAATTGATCTTATTTTTCTAGGTAAATGATTGAACAGTTTCATACTGATTTAGTAATTATTACGCTCTGTACTCGTTAGTCTGTGAATAGGTAATAGATATTCAATCATTATCCTGGTAGGATTCACATTTTTACAATCCTGAAAATAGGAATTGTTCTCAAACAAAAATAACAAGAGTTTATAGATATATAAACCAGGGGAAATTTAATGAAGGAAACATCACTCTTAAATTAAATTTCCCTGTTGGTTTCTTCTTTATTATCTTCTTCATTTTCCTCTTCACTTTCAACACTTTCTTCATCTTCTTCATATTCTTCATCACTGTCCATCTTGTCGAAACGATGTATATTGACATTCTGCCAATTTGTATCGAAGATAGTGAAGGTACCTTCGAAAATTAACGTTGTCCTACACATCGGACAACATTTGGAAGAACTGGAGCACCACCTGTCGATGCATTCTTTGTGAAAACAATGCCTGCAATCGGTTAGGTACAGTTCTCCAGTCAACCTACTCAGACATACGCTGCAGTCTTCCTCAAAAGTTATACCCCTAGGAAAAAAAAAGTACATATTAATTCGCTGTTTGATAAGTACAATATGGTTATCGTTCATTTCATACACATATATTGAACAAAAATTTCTTTATAAAAATGCAACATTCAGAAACTGAAGATAACATTCGATTATATTGTTTCAAAAATAATTAAAGAAAACAATGATGTAAAAGCATTACCTTTCTGTACAGTCGTTGTACAACTTTTCGAAACTGAACTCATATAAATGATCCAAAGACATCTTTTTAGCTTTAAAATTATCTGTTCTGTACTTCACCACTGTTGAACTGATACTAAGCTAGTAAGCGTACCAACACACTTAAGTACTCAAATACGTCAGGCGCGGATCCAGGACCCACTTTTGGGTGGGGGGGAAATTCTAGATTCTTCCGCCATTTTGGGACGTCATTTTTTTTTGCCGTTCATTAATATGGGTTTTCACAAAATGCATTGAAGGTGGAATGAATAGAATAAAAAATGTCCCCATTCATTTACTTGTATTTTCACATTATATGAAGTAACAAAGTGTATTAATTACATATCGATATTTATTTTGAAGTATCAAACTACTCAAACTGATTTCGTTCTTTAGTTGAACGTTTCGAAATTCAATCTAAACAATGTGAAAAGAGAATATGATTTTTATTTTCGTTCAATTATATCTGATTTATTTTATCACCTTGGTAAAAATAAATATTTCAAAAAAGGGTTAAACTGTCGTTTCTTATTTGTTGACAGATACATTCCAAGAATTATTCATCTGATAATACATTAGATAGTTAAAATTTTCAGAATGGCCGTCAACCTCATTAGGTAAGTCATTATAAATATGACAAATAAATATTTTAAATGTACCTACACTCATTAAGAGTACCTAAGTCAAACTTTTGTTGGTTATCTGATGATGCCACGTTCATTAAACCATTATTTAACTTTCTAATAGATAACAGAGGTATCCATAAGAATTTGTGAATAAACTAAATTAGGTCCTGATATCAGCAACTAAATTCTTATTGTTCAGGGGTCAGTGATAAATAAATACCACGAAAAAAAAATTATAAAACAAATAAACATTTTAAAAAAACTTCAAGAAAAGCGTCTAACTTTTTCTGCTTATCTGATCACGTTATGGTCATTAAAGCATTATTTAATTATTTACTGATAGATAGTTGAATAATTCTCATACTTTCTTCTTAAAGTTATTCAACTATCTGTTTGTAATTAAAAAATGGATTAATAATTTTTTATGCATGATGTTATCAGATAAGTCACTATTGTTTGATGACTTCTTACAAGTTTTTTAAAATGTTTATTTGTCAAGCTATTATGGCTCATGAAATGGCATTTAATAATAACTTACTAATAGATGGCTGTAATTCGCTGTTTGAAAGGTACAATATGGTTATTTTCATTTCAAACACATATATGTATATCTAAATACATATTAGACATTCGAATAAAATTTTTTCCTTTTCAAATTACTCGATTGATCCTAGATAAATTTTTTCGATGAAAAGCTACAATGAGTTGTATTATTTACTTCTTGTCACAAATTTCATAGTTTTTATATTTCTCCTCAATGAAAAAGGTCACAGACATAGACAAGATAATTGTCTTGAGTCTGAATGAAAAAAACCAACAATAAAACAATCATTTATCTTTTCAGAGGCAATTACGAATTTCTTGTATAAACGACCTCAAACTGTCTTTGGATTATTATTGGATTTCGTGTTTAAACACCAAATCTTGCGTGCTTCAGGTAATTATCAAAAACTGACTGCACATATTTCAACCATCTTCAATCAAATGGACCGATAGTAGGAGAAGCTCACACGCGAATCAGCTCAAAAAAAACAGTAGGAGTGGCCTTTATCTGTGACTTCAAGGCTGTGAAAATTTTTGATTTACTTCTCGGAAAACAATTTTTTCATTTTGTTATATTTTATCCTAATTCTAAATAATACTGTGGATTGGCTTGGTTTCTACTTGTTCGAAATTCATTTTAAATCGAAAATTAAATGACAGTCATTATATTTCATCTTTTTTTTTCGTATTCCTGGTACTGTATGCATAATGGAAACTGTTTTGGAGGAAGCTAACCTTATGGTCATCAATATACATACCGGGTGTAATAGGATCATGGTACACACCCCTTATCTCCCTTAAATTTGAAGGTTATATATTGAAATTTAGGATAATAATAATAATAGGTATTTATTTCCAGAATTGTATGTACATTATAAAATGATAAAAACAAGTCACAAATTCCTTACAAAAAAATAAATCAATGAACTAATATATCTATGATATTTGTACATGACAAAAGACTATAAATTCATTTAAAGAATATGGTTCACATTTAATTAACAGTTCGAATAATTGTCTCTTGAAGAGTTTAATTTCTTTAATTGATCTTATTTTTCTAGGTAAATGATTGAACAGTTTCATACTGATTTAGTAATTATTACGCTCTGTACTCGTTAGTCTGTGAATAGGTAATAGATATTCAATCATTATCCTGGTAGGATTCACATTTTTACAATCCTGAAAATAGGAATTGTTCTCAAACAAAAATAACAAGAGTTTATAGATATATAAACCAGGGGAAATTTAATGAAGGAAACATCACTCTTAAATTAAATTTCCCTGTTGGTTTCTTCTTTATTATCTTCTTCATTTTCCTCTTCACTTTCAACACTTTCTTCATCTTCTTCATATTCTTCATCACTGTCCATCTTGTCGAAACGATGTATATTGACATTCTGCCAATTTGTATCGAAGATAGTGAAGGTACCTTCGAAAATTAACGTTGTCCTACACATCGGACAACATTTGGAAGAACTCGAGCACCACCTGTCGATGCATTCTTTGTGAAAACAATGCCTGCAATCGGTTAGGTACAGTTCTCCAGTCAACCTACTCAGACATACGCTGCAGTCTTCCTCAAAAGTTATACCCCTAGGAAAAAAAAAGTACATATTAATTCGCTGTTTGATAGGTACAATATGGTTATCGTTCATTTCATACACATATATTGAACAAAAATTTCTTTATAAAAATGCAACATTCAGAAACTGAAGATAACATTCGATTATATTGTTTCAAAAATAATTAAAGAAAACAATGATGTAAAAGCATTACCTTTCTGTACAGTCGTTGTACAACTTTTCGAAACTGAACTCATATAAATGATCCAAAGACATCTTTTTAGCTTTAAAATTATCTGTTCTGTACTTCACCACTGTTGAACTGATACTAAGCTAGTAAGCGTACCAACACACTTAAGTACTCAAATACGTCAGGCGCGGATCCAGGACCCACTTTTGGGGGGGGGGGAAATTCTAGATTCTTCCGCCATTTTGGGACGTCATTTTTTTTTGCCGTTCATTAATATGGGTTTTCACAAAATGCATTGAAGGTGGAATGAATAGAATAAAAAATGTCCCCATTCATTTACTTGTATTTTCACATTATATGAAGTAACAAAGTGTATTAATTACATATCGATATTTATTTTGAAGTATCAAACTACTCAAACTGATTTCGTTCTTTAGTTGAACGTTTCGAAATTCAATCTAAACAATGTGAAAAGAGAATATGATTTTTATTTTCGTTCAATTATATCTGATTTATTTTATCACTTTGGTAAAAATAAATATTTCAAAAAAGGGTTAAACTGTCGTTTCTTATTTGT
This sequence comes from Harmonia axyridis, assembly GCF_914767665.1. NCBI lineage: Eukaryota > Metazoa > Arthropoda > Insecta > Coleoptera > Coccinellidae > Harmonia > Harmonia axyridis. The sequence continues at coordinate 52,397,951 of NC_059502.1, read as the reverse complement.
TGCCAGATACATTCCAAGAATTATTCATCTGATAATACATTAGATAGTTAAAATTTTCAGAATGGCCGTCAACCTCATTAGGTAAGTCATTATAAATAATACAAATAAATATTTTAAATGTACCTACACTCATTAAGAGTACCTAAGTCAAACTTTTGTTGGTTATCTGATGATGTCACGTTCATTAAACCATTATTTAACTTTCTAATAGATAACAGAGGTATCCATAAGAATTTGTGAATAAACTAAATTAGGTCCTGATATCAGCAACTAAATTCTTATTGTTCAGGGGTCAGTGATAAATAAATACCACGAAAAAAAAATTATAAAACAAATAAACATTTTAAAAAAACTTCAAGAAAAGCGTCTAACTTTTTCTGCTTATCTGATCACGTTATGGTCATTAAAGCATTATTTAATTATTTACTGATAGATAGTTGAATAATTCTCATACTTTCTTCTTAAAGTTATTCAACTATCTGTTTGTAATTAAAAAATGGATTAATAATTTTTTATGCATGATGTTATCAGATAAGTCACTATTGTTTGATGACTTCTTACAAGTTTTTTAAAATGTTTATTTGTCAAGCTATTATGGCTCATGAAATGGCATTTAATAATAACTTACTAATAGATGGCTGTAATTCGCTGTTTGAAAGGTACAATATGGTTATTTTCATTTCAAACACATATATGTATATCTAAATACATATTAGACATTCGAATAAAATTTTTTCCTTTTCAAATTACTCGATTAATCCTAGATAAATTTTTCCGATGAAAAGCTACAATGAGTTGTATTATTTACTTCTTGTCACAAATTTCATAGTTTTTATATTTCTCCTCAATGAAAAAGGTCACAGACATAGACAAGATAATAGTCTTGAGTCTGAATGAAAAAAACCAACAATAAAACAATCATTTATCTTTTCAGAGGCAATTACGAATTTCTTGTATAAACGACCTCAAACTGTCTTTGGATTATTATTGGATTTCGTGTTTAAACACCAAATCTTGCGTGCTTCAGGTAATTATCAAAAACTGACTGCACATATTTCAACCATCTTCAATCAAATAGACCGATAGTAGGAGAAGCTCACACGCGAATCAGCTCAAAAAAAACAGTAGGAGTGGCCTTTATCTGTGACTTCAAGGCTGTGAAAATTTTTGATTTACTTCTCGGAAAACAATTTTTTCATTTTGTTATATTTTATCCTAATTCTAAATAATACTGTGGATTGGCTTGGTTTCTACTTGTTCGAAATTCATTTTAAATCGAAAATTAAATGACAGTCATTATATTTCATCTTTTTTTTTCGTATTCCTGGTACTGTATGCATAATGGAAACTGTTTTGGAGGAAGCTAACCTTATGGTCATCAATATACATACCGGGTGTAATAGGATCATGGTACACACCCCTTATCTCCCTTAAATTTGAAGGTTATAGATTGAAATTTAGGATAATAATAATAATAATAATAGGTATTTATTTCCAGAATTGTATGTTCATTACAAAATGATAAAAACAAGTCACAAATTCCTTACAAAAAAATAAATCAATGAACTAATATATCTATGATATTTGTACATGACAAAAGACTATAAATTCATTTAAAGAATATGGTTCACATTTAATTAACAGTTCGAATAATTGTCTCTTGAAGAGTTTAATTTCTTTAATTGATCTTATTTTTCTAGGTAAATGATTGAACAGTTTCATACTGATTTAGTAATTATTACGCTCTGTACTCGTTAGTCTGTGAATAGGTAATAGATATTCAATCATTATCCTGGTAGGATTCACATTTTTACAATCCTGAAAATAGGAATTGTTCTCAAACAAAAATAACAAGAGTTTATAGATATATAAACCAGGGGAAATTTAATGAAGGAAACATCACTCTTAAATTAAATTTCCCTGTTGGTTTCTTCTTTATTATCTTCTTCATTTTCCTCTTCACTTTCAACACTTTCTTCATCTTCTTCATATTCTTCATCACTGTCCATCTTGTCGAAACGATGTATATTGACATTCTGCCAATTTGTATCGAAGATAGTGAAGGTACCTTCGAAAATTAACGTTGTCCTACACATCGGACAACATTTGGAAGAACTGGAGCACCACCTGTCGATGCATTCTTTGTGAAAACAATGCCTGCAATCGGTTAGGTACAGTTCTCCAGTCAACCTACTCAGACATACGCTGCAGTCTTCCTCAAAAGTTATACCCCTAGGAAAAAAAAAGTACATATTAATTCGCTGTTTGATAGGTACAATATGGTTATCGTTCATTTCATACACATATATTGAACAAAAATTTCTTTATAAAAATGCAACATTCAGAAACTGAAGATAACATTCGATTATATTGTTTCAAAAATAATTAAAGAAAACAATGATGTAAAAGCATTACCTTTCTGTACAGTCGTTGTACAACTTTTCGAAACTGAACTCATATAAATGATCCAAAGACATCTTTTTAGCTTTAAAATTATCTGTTCTGTACTTCACCACTGTTGAACTGATACTAAGCTAGTAAGCGTACCAACACACTTAAGTACTCAAATACGTCAGGCGCGGATCCAGGACCCACTTTTGGGGGGGGGGGGGAAAATTCTAGATTCTTCCGCCATTTTGGGACGTCATTTTTTTTTGCCGTTCATTAATATGGGTTTTCACAAAATGCATTGAAGGTGGAATGAATAGAATAAAAAATGTCCCCATTCATTTACTTGTATTTTCACATTATATGAAGTAACAAAGTGTATTAATTACATATCGATATTTATTTTGAAGTATCAAACTACTCAAACTGATTTCGTTCTTTAGTTGAACGTTTCGAAATTCAATCTAAACAATGTGAAAAGAGAATATGATTTTTATTTTCGTTCAATTATATCTGATTTATTTTATCACCTTGTTAAAAATAAATATTTCAAAAAAGGGTTAAACTGTCCTTTCTTATTTGTTGACAGATACATTCCAAGAATTATTCATCTGATAATACATTAGATAGTTAAAATTTTCAGAATGGCCGTCAACCTCATTAGGTAAGTCATTATAAATATGACAAATAAATATTTTAAATGTACCTACACTCATTAAGAGTACCTAAGTCAAACTTTTGTTGGTTATCTGATGATGCCACGTTCATTAAACCATTATTTAACTTTCTAATAGATAACAGAGGTATCCATAAGAATTTGTGAATAAACTAAATTAGGTCCTGATATCAGCAACTAAATTCTTATTGTTCAGGGGTCAGTGATAAATAAATACCACGAAAAAAAAATTATAAAACAAATAAACATTTTAAAAAAACTTCAAGAAAAGCGTCTAACTTTTTCTGCTTATCTGATCACGTTATGGTCATTAAAGCATTATTTAATTATTTACTGATAGATAGTTGAATAATTCTCATACTTTCTTCTTAAAGTTATTCAACTATCTGTTTGTAATTAAAAAATGGATTAATAATTTTTTATGCATGATGTTATCAGATAAGTCACTATTGTTTGATGACTTCTTACAAGTTTTTTAAAATGTTTATTTGTCAAGCTATTATGGCTCATGAAATGGCATTTAATAATAACTTACTAATAGATGGCTGTAATTCGCTGTTTGAAAGGTACAATATGGTTATTTTCATTTCAAACACATATATGTATATCTAAATACATATTAGACATTCGAATAAAATTTTTTCCTTTTCAAATTACTCGATTGATCCTAGATAAATTTTTTCGATGAAAAGCTACAATGAGTTGTATTATTCACTTCTTGTCACAAATTTCATAATTTTTATATTTCTCCTCAATGAAAAAGGTCACAGACATAGACAAGATAATTGTCTTGAGTCTGAATGAAAAAAACCAACAATAAAACAATCATTTATCTTTTCAGAGGCAATTACGAATTTCTTGTATAAACGACCTCAAACTGTCTTTGGATTATTATTGGATTTCGTGTTTAAACACCAAATCTTGCGTGCTTCAGGTAATTATCAAAAACTGACTGCACATATTTCAACCATCTTCAATCAAATAGACCGATAGTAGGAGAAGCTCACACGCGAATCAGCTCAAAAAAAACAGTAGGAGTGGCCTTTATCTGTGACTTCAAGGCTGTGAAAATTTTTGATTTACTTCTCGGAAAACAATTTTTTCATTTTGTTATATTTTATCCTAATTCTAAATAATACTGTGGATTGGCTTGGTTTCTACTTGTTCGAAATTCATTTTAAATCGAAAATTAAATGACAGTCATTATATTTCATCTTTTTTTTTCGTATTCCTGGTACTGTATGCATAATGGAAACTGTTTTGGAGGAAGCTAACCTTATGGTCATCAATATACATACCGGGTGTAATAGGATCATGGTACACACCCCTTATCTCCCTTAAATTTGAAGGTTATAGATTGAAATTTAGGATAATAATAATAATAATAATAGGTATTTATTTCCAGAATTGTATGTACATTACAAAATGATAAAAACAAGTCACAAATTCCTTACAAAAAAATAAATCAATGAACTAATATATCTATGATATTTGTACATGACAAAAGACTATAAATTCATTTAAAGAATATGGTTCACATTTAATTAACAGTTCGAATAATTGTCTCTTGAAGAGTTTAATTTCTTTAATTGATCTTATTTTTCTAGGTAAATGATTGAACAGTTTCATACTGATTTAGTAATTATTACGCTCTGTACTCGTTAGTCTGTGAATAGGTAATAGATATTCAATCATTATCCTGGTAGGATTCACATTTTTACATTCCTGAAAATAGGAATTGTTCTCAAACAAAAATAACAAGAGTTTATAGATATATAAACCAGGGGAAATTTAATGAAGGAAACATCACTCTTAAATTAAATTTCCCTGTTGGTTTCTTCTTTATTATCTTCTTCATTTTCCTCTTCACTTTCAACACTTTCTTCATCTTCTTCATATTCTTCATCACTGTCCATCTTGTCGAAACGATGTATATTGACATTCTGCCAATTTGTATCGAAGATAGTGAAGGTACCTTCGAAAATTAACGTTGTCCTACACATCGGACAACATTTGGAAGAACTGGAGCACCACCTGTCGATGCATTCTTTGTGAAAACAATGCCTGCAATCGGTTAGGTACAGTTCTCCAGTCAACCTACTCAGACATACGCTGCAGTCTTCCTCAAAAGTTATACCCCTAGGAAAAAAAAGTACATATTAATTCGCTGTTTGATAGGTACAATATGGTTATCGTTCATTTCATACACATATATTGAACAAAAATTTCTTTATAAAAATGCAACATTCAGAAACTGAAGATAACATTCGATTATATTGTTTCAAAAATAATTAAAGAAAACAATGATGTAAAAGCATTACCTTTCTGTACAGTCGTTGTACAACTTTTCGAAACTGAACTCATATAAATGATCCAAAGACATCTTTTTAGCTTTAAAATTATCTGTTCTGTACTTCACCACTGTTGAACTGATACTAAGCTAGTAAGCGTACCAACACACTTAAGTACTCAAATACGTCAGGCGCGGATCCAGGACCCACTTTTGGGGGGGGGGGAAATTCTAGATTCTTCCGCCATTTTGGGACGTCATTTTTTTTTGCCGTTCATTAATATGGGTTTTCACAAAATGCATTGAAGGTGGAATGAATAGAATAAAAAATGTCCCCATTCATTTACTTGTATTTTCACATTATATGAAGTAACAAGGTGTATTAATTACATATCGATATTTATTTTGAAGTATCAAACTACTCAAACTGATTTCGTTCTTTAGTTGAACGTTTCGAAATTCAATCTAAACAATGTGAAAAGAGAATATGATTTTTATTTTCGTTCAATTATATCTGATTTATTTTATCACCTTGGTAAAAATAAATATTTCAAAAAAGGGTTAAACTGTCGTTTCTTATTTGTTGACAGATACATTCCAAGAATTATTCATCTGATAATACATTAGATAGTTAAAATTTTCAGAATGGCCGTCAACCTCATTAGGTAAGTCATTATAAATATGACAAATAAATATTTTAAATGTACCTACACTCATTAAGAGTACCTAAGTCAAACTTTTGTTGGTTATCTGATGATGCCACGTTCATTAAACCATTATTTAACTTTCTAATAGATAACAGAGGTATCCATAAGAATTTGTGAATAAACTAAATTAGGTCCTGATATCAGCAACTAAATTCTTATTGTTCAGGGGTCAGTGATAAATAAATACCACGAAAAAAAAATTATAAAACAAATAAACATTTTAAAAAAACTTCAAGAAAAGCGTCTAACTTTTTCTGCTTATCTGATCACGTTATGGTCATTAAAGCATTATTTAATTATTTACTGATAGATAGTTGAATAATTCTCATACTTTCTTCTTAAAGTTATTCAACTATCTGTTTGTAATTAAAAAATGGATTAATAATTTTTTATGCATGATGTTATCAGATAAGTCACTATTGTTTGATGACTTCTTACAAGTTTTTTGAAATGTTTATTTGTCAAGCTATTATGGCTCATGAAATGGCATTTAATAATAACTTACTAATAGATGGCTGTAATTCGCTGTTTGAAAGGTACAATATGGTTATTTTCATTTCAAACACATATATGTATATCTAAATACATATTAGATATTCGAATAAAATTTTTTCCTTTTCAAATTACTCGATTGATCCTAGATAAATTTTTCCGATGAAAAGCTACAATGAGTTGTATTATTTACTTCTTGTCACAAATTTCATAGTTTTTATATTTCTCCTCAATGAAAAAGGTCACAGACATAGACAAGATAATTGTCTTGTGTCTGAATGAAAAAAACCAACAATAAAACAATCATTTATCTTTTCAGAGGCAATTACGAATTTCTTGTATAAACGACCTCAAACTGTCTTTGGATTATTATTGGATTTCGTGTTTAAACACCAAATCTTGCGTGCTTCAGGTAATTATCAAAAACTGACTGCACATATTTCAACCATCTTCAATCAAATAGACCGATAGTAGGAGAAGCTCACACGCGAATCAGCTCAAAAAAAAACAGTAGGAGTGGCCTTTATCTGTGACTTCAAGGCTGTGAAAATTTTTGATTTACTTCTCGGAAAACAATTTTTTCATTTTGTTATATTTTATCCTAATTCTAAATAATACTGTGGATTGGCTTGGTTTCTACTTGTTCGAAATTCATTTTAAATCGAAAATTAAATGACAGTCATTATATTTCATCTTTTTTTTTCGTATTCCTGGTACTGTATGCATAATGGAAATTGTTTTGGAGGAAGCTAACCTTATGGTCATCAATATACATACCGGGTGTAATAGGATCATGGTACACACCCCTTATCTCCCTTAAATTTGAAGGTTATAGATTGAAATTTAGGATAATAATAATAATAATAATAGGTATTTATTTCCAGAATTGTATGTACATTACAAAATGATAAAAACAAGTCACAAATTCCTTACAAAAAAATAAATCAATGAACTAATATATCTATGATATTTGTACATGACAAAAGACTATAAATTCATTTAAAGAATATGGTTCACATTTAATTAACAGTTCGAATAATTGTCTCTTGAAGAGTTTAATTTCTTTAATTGATCTTATTTTTCTAGGTAAATGATTGAACAGTTTCATACTGATTTAGTAATTATTACGCTCTGTACTCGTTAGTCTGTGAATAGGTAATAGATATTCAATCATTATCCTGGTAGGATTCACATTTTTACAATCCTGAAAATAGGAATTGTTCTCAAACAAAAATAACAAGAGTTTATAGATATATAAACCAGGGGAAATTTAATGAAGGAAACATCACTCTTAAATTAAATTTCCCTGTTGGTTTCTTCTTTATTATCTTCTTCATTTTCCTCTTCACTTTCAACACTTTCTTCATCTTCTTCATATTCTTCATCACTGTCCATCTTGTCGAAACGATGTATATTGACATTCTGCCAATTTGTATCGAAGATAGTGAAGGTACCTTCGAAAATTAACGTTGTCCTACACATCGGACAACATTTGGAAGAACTGGAGCACCACCTGTCGATGCATTCTTTGTGAAAACAATGCCTGCAATCGGTTAGGTACAGTTCTCCAGTCAACCTACTCAGACATACGCTGCAGTCTTCCTCAAAAGTTATACCCCTAGGAAAAAAAAAGTACATATTAATTCGCTGTTTGATAGGTACAATATGGTTATCGTTCATTTCATACACATATATTGAACAAAAATTTCTTTATAAAAATGCAACATTCAGAAACTGAAGATAACATTCGATTATATTGTTTCAAAAATAATTAAAGAAAACAATGATGTAAAAGCATTACCTTTCTGTACAGTCGTTGTACAACTTTTCGAAACTGAACTCATATAAATGATCCAAAGACATCTTTTTAGCTTTAAAATTATCTGTTCTGTACTTCACCACTGTTGAACTGATACTAAGCTAGTAAGCGTACCAACACACTTAAGTACTCAAATACGTCAGGCGCGGATCCAGGACCCACTTTTGGGGGGGGGGGAAATTCTAGATTCTTCCGCCATTTTGGGACGTCATTTTTTTTTGCCGTTCATTAATATGGGTTTTCACAAAATGCATTGAAGGTGGAATGAATAGAATAAAAAATGTCCCCATTCATTTACTTGTATTTTCACATTATATGAAGTAACAAAGTGTATTAATTACATATCGATATTTATTTTGAAGTATCAAACTACTCAAACTGATTTCGTTCTTTAGTTGAACGTTTCGAAATTCAATCTAAACAATGTGAAAAGAGAATATGATTTTTATTTTCGTTCAATTATATCTGATTTATTTTATCACCTTGGTAAAAATAAATATTTCAAAAAAGGGTTAAACTGTCGTTTCTTATTTGTTGACAGATACATTCCAAGAATTATTCATCTGATAATACATTAGATAGTTAAAATTTTCAGAATGGCCGTCAACCTCATTAGGTAAGTCATTATAAATATGACAAATAAATATTTTAAATGTACCTACACTCATTAAGAGTACCTAAGTCAAACTTTTGTTGGTTATCTGATGATGCCACGTTCATTAAACCATTATTTAACTTTCTAATAGATAACAGAGGTATCCATAAGAATTTGTGAATAAACTAAATTAGGTCCTGATATCAGCAACTAAATTCTTATTGTTCAGGGGTCAGTGATAAATAAATACCACGAAAAAAAAATTATAAAACAAATAAACATTTTAAAAAAACTTCAAGAAAAGCGTCTAACTTTTTCTGCTTATCTGATCACGTTATGGTCATTAAAGCATTATTTAATTATTTACTGATAGATAGTTGAATAATTCTCATACTTTCTTCTTAAAGTTATTCAACTATCTGTTTGTAATTAAAAAATGGATTAATAATTTTTTATGCATGATGTTATCAGATAAGTCACTATTGTTTGATGACTTCTTACAAGTTTTTTAAAATGTTTATTTGTCAAGCTATTATGGCTCATGAAATGGCATTTAATAATAACTCACTAATAGATGGCTGTAATTCGCTGTTTGAAAGGTACAATATGGTTATTTTCATTTCAAACACATATATGTATATCTAAATACATATTAGACATTCGAATAAAATTTTTTCCTTTTCAAATTACTCGATTGATCCTAGATAAATTTTTCCGATGAAAAGCTACAATGAGTTGTATTATTTACTTCTTGTCACAAATTTCATAGTTTTTATATTTCTCCTCAATGAAAAAGGTCACAGACATAGACAAGATAATAGTCTTGAGTCTGAATGAAAAAAACCAACAATAAAACAATCATTTATCTTTTCAGAGGCAATTACGAATTTCTTGTATAAACGACCTCAAACTGTCTTTGGATTATTATTGGATTTCGTGTTTAAACACCAAATCTTGCGTGCTTCAGGTAATTATCAAAAACTGACTGCACATATTTCAACCATCTTCAATCAAATAGACCGATAGTAGGAGAAGCTCACACGCGAATCAGCTCAAAAAAAACAGTAGGAGTGGCCTTTATCTGTGACTTCAAGGCTGTGAAAATTTTTGATTTACTTCTCGGAAAACAATTTTTTCATTTTGTTATATTTTATCCTAATTCTAAATAATAATGTGGATTGGCTTGGTTTCTACTTGTTCGAAATTCATTTTAAATCGAAAATTAAATGACAGTCATTATATTTCATCTTTTTTTTTCGTATTCCTGGTACTGTATGCATAATGGAAACTGTTTTGGAGGAAGCTAACCTTATGGTCATCAATATACATACCGGGTGTAATAGGATCATGGTACACACCCCTTATCTCCCTTAAATTTGAAGGTTATAGATTGAAATTTAGGATAATAATAATAATAATAATAATAGGTATTTATTTCCAGAATTGTATGTACATTACAAAATGATAAAAACAAGTCACAAATTCCTTACAAAAAAATAAATCAATGAACTAATATATCTATGATATTTGTACATGACAAAAGACTATAAATTCATTTAAAGAATATGGTTCACATTTAATTAACAGTTCGAATAATTGTCTCTTGAAGAGTTTAATTTCTTTAATTGATCTTATTTTTCTAGGTAAATGATTGAACAGTTTCATACTGATTTAGTAATTATGACGCTCTGTACTCGTTAGTCTGTGAATAGGTAATAGATATTCAATCATTATCCTGGTAGGATTCACATTTTTACAATCCTGAAAATAGGAATTGTTCTCAAACAAAAATAACAAGAGTTTATAGATATATAAACCAGGGGAAATTTAATGAAGGAAACATCACTCTTAAATTAAATTTCCCTGTTGGTTTCTTCTTTATTATCTTCTTCATTTTCCTCTTCACTTTCAACACTTTCTTCATCTTCTTCATATTCTTCATCACTGTCCATCTTGTCGAAACGATGTATATTGACATTCTGCCAATTTGTATCGAAGATAGTGAAGGTACCTTCGAAAATTAACGTTGTCCTACACATCGGACAACATTTGGAAGAACTGGAGCACCACCTGTCGATGCATTCTTTGTGAAAACAATGCCTGCAATCGGTTAGGTACAGTTCTCCAGTCAACCTACTCAGACATACGCTGCAGTCTTCCTCAAAAGTTATACCCCTAGGAAAAAAAAAGTACATATTAATTCGCTGTTTGATAGGTACAATATGGTTATCGTTCATTTCATACACATATATTGAACAAAAATTTCTTTATAAAAATGCAACATTCAGAAACTGAAGATAACATTCGATTATATTGTTTCAAAAATAATTAAAGAAAACAATGATGTAAAAGCATTACCTTTCTGTACAGTCGTTGTACAACTTTTCGAAACTGAACTCATATAAATGATCCAAAGACATCTTTTTAGCTTTAAAATTATCTGTTCTGTACTTCACCACTGTTGAACTGATACTAAGCTAGTAAGCGTACCAACACACTTAAGTACTCAAATACGTCAGGCGCGGATCCAGGACCCACTTTTGGGGGGGGGGAAAATTCTAGATTCTTCCGCCATTTTGGGACGTCATTTTTTTTTGCCGTTCATTAATATGGGTTTTCACAAAATGCATTGAAGGTGGAATAAATAGAATAAAAAATGTCCCCATTCATTTACTTGTATTTTCACATTATATGAAGTAACAAAGTGTATTAATTACATATCGATATTTATTTTGAAGTATCAAACTACTCAAACTGATTTCGTTCTTTAGTTGAACGTTTCGAAATTCAATCTAAACAATGTGAAAAGAGAATATGATTTTTATTTTCGTTCAATTATATCTGATTTATTTTATCACCTTGGTAAAAATAAATATTTCAAAAAAGGGTTAAACTGTCGTTTCTTATTTGTTGCCAGATACATTCCAAGAATTATTCATCTGATAATACATTAGATAGTTAAAATTTTCAGAATGGCCGTCAACCTCATTAGGTAAGTCATTATAAATATGACAAATAAATATTTTAAATGTACCTACACTCATTAAGAGTACCTAAGTCAAACTTTTGTTGGTTATCTGATGATGCCACGTTCATTAAACCATTATTTAACTTTCTAATAGATAACAGAGGTATCCATAAGAATTTGTGAATAAACTAAATTAGGTCCTGATATCAGCAACTAAATTCTTATTGTTCAGGGGTCAGTGATAAATAAATACCACGAAAAAAAAATTATAAAACAAATAAACATTTTAAAAAAACTTCAAGAAAAGCGTCTAACTTTTTCTGCTTATCTGATCACGTTGTGGTCATTAAAGCATTATTTAATTATTTACTGATAGATAGTTGAATAATTCTCATACTTTCTTCTTAAAGTTATTCAACTATCTGTTTGTAATTAAAAAATGGATTAATAATTTTTTATGCATGATGTTATCAGATAAGTCACTATTGTTTGATGACTTCTTACAAGTTTTTTAAAATGTTTATTTGTCAAGCTATTATGGCTCATGAAATGGCATTCAATAATAACTTACTAATAGATGGCTGTAATTCGCTGTTTGAAAGGTACAATATGGTTATTTTCATTTCAAACACATATATGTATATCTAAATACATATTAGACATTCGAATAAAATGTTTTCCTTTTCAAATTACTCGATTGATCCTAGATAAATTTTTTCGATGAAAAGCTACAATGAGTTGTATTATTTACTTCTTGTCACAAATTTCATAGTTTTTATATTTCTCTTCAATGAAAAAGGTCACAGACATAGACAAGATAATTGTCTTGTGTCTGAATGAAAAAAACCAACAATAAAACAATCATTTATCTTTTCAGAGGCAATTACGAATTTCTTGTATAAACGACCTCAAACTGTCTTTGGATTATTATTGGATTTCGTGTTTAAACACCAAATCTTGCGTGCTTCAGGTAATTATCAAAAACTGACTGCACATATTTCAACCATCTTCAATCAAATAGGACCGATAGTACGAGAAGCTCACACGCGAATCAGCTCAAAAAAAAACAGTAGGAGTGGCCTTTATCTGTGACTTCAAGGCTGTGAAAATTTTTGATTTACTTCTCGGAAAACAATTTTTTCATTTTGTTATATTTTATCCTAATTCTAAATAATACTGTGGATTGGCTTGGTTTCTACTTGTTCGAAATTCATTTTAAATCGAAAATTAAATGACAGTCATTATATTTCATCTTTTTTTTTCCGTATTCCTGGTACTGTATGCATAATGGAAACTGTTTTGGAGGAAGCTAACCTTATGGTCATCAATATACATACCGGGTGTAATAGGATCATGGTACGCACCCCTTATCTCCCTTAAATTTGAAGGTTATAGATTGAAATTTAGGATAATAATAATAATAATAATAGGTATTTATTTCCAGAATTGTATGTACATTACAAAATGATAAAAACAAGTCACAAATTCCTTACAAAAAAATAAATCAATGAACTAATATATCTATGATATTTGTACATGACAAAAGACTATAAATTCATTTAAAGAATATGGTTCACATTTAATTAACAGTTCGAATAATTGTCTCTTGAAGAGTTTAATTTCTTTAATTGATCTTATTTTTCTAGGTAAATGATTGAACAGTTTCATACTGATTTAGTAATTATTACGCTCTGTACTCGTTAGTCTGTGAATAGGTAATAGATATTCAATCATTATCCTGGTAGGATTCACATTTTTACAATCCTGAAAATAGGAATTGTTCTCAAACAAAAATAACAAGAGTTTATAGATATATAAACCAGGGGAAATTTAATGAAGGAAACATCACTCTTAAATTAAATTTCCCTGTTGGTTTCTTCTTTATTATCTTCTTCATTTTCCTCTTCACTTTCAACACTTTCTTCATCTTCTTCATATTCTTCATCACTGTCCATCTTGTCGAAACGATGTATATTGACATTCTGCCAATTTGTATCGAAGATAGTGAAGGTACCTTCGAAAATTAACGTTGTCCTACACATCGGACAACATTTGGAAGAACTGGAGCACCACCTGTCGATGCATTCTTTGTGAAAACAATGCCTGCAATCGGTTAGGTACAGTTCTCCAGTCAACCTACTCAGACATACGCTGCAGTCTTCCTCAAAAGTTATACCCCTAGGAAAAAAAAAGTACATATTAATTCGCTGTTTGATAGGTACAATATGGTTATCGTTCATTTCATACACATATATTGAAGAAAAATTTCTTTATAAAAATGCAACATTCAGAAACTTAAGATAACATTCGATTATATTGTTTCAAAAATAATTAAAGAAAACAATGATGTAAAAGCATTACCTTTCTGTACAGTCGTTGTACAACTTTTCGAAACTGAACTCATATAAATGATCCAAAGACATCTTTTTAGCTTTAAAATTATCTGTTCAGTACTTCACCACTGTTGAACTGATACTAAGCTAGTAAGCGTACCAACACACTTAAGTACTCAAATACGTCAGGCGCGGATCCAGGACCCACTTTTGGGGGGGGGGAAAATTCTAGATTCTTCCGCCATTTTGGGACGTCATTTTTTTTTGCCGTTCATTAATATGGGTTTTCACAAAATGCATTGAAGGTGGAATGAATAGAATAAAAAATGTCCCCATTCATTTACTTGTATTTTCACATTATATGAAGTAACAAAGTGTATTAATTACATATCGATATTTATTTTGAAGTATCAAACTACTCAAACTGATTTCGTTCTTTAGTTGAACGTTTCGAAATTCAATCTAAACAATGTGAAAAGAGAATATGATTTTTATTTTCGTTCAATTATATCTGATTTATTTTATCACCTTGGTAAAAATAAATATTTCAAAAAAGGGTTAAACTGTCGTTTCTTATTTGTTGACAGATACATTCCAAGAATTATTCATCTGATAATACATTAGATAGTTAAAATTTTCAGAATGGTCGTCAACCTCATTAGGTAAGTCATTATAAATATGACAAATAAATATTTTAAATGTACCTACACTCATTAAGAGTACCTAAGTCAAACTTTTGTTGGTTATCTGATGATGCCACGTTCATTAAACCATTATTTAACTTTCTAATAGATAACAGAGGTATCCATAAGAATTTGTGAATAAACTAAATTAGGTCCTGATATCAGCAACTAAATTCTTATTGTTCAGGGGTCAGTGATAAATAAATACCACGAAAAAAAAATTATAAAACAAATAAACATTTTAAAAAAACTTCAAGAAAAGCGTCTAACTTTTTCTGCTTATCTGATCACGTTATGGTCATTAAAGCATTATTTAATTATTTACTGATAGATAGTTGAATAATTCTCATACTTTCTTCTTAAAGTTATTCAACTATCTGTTTGTAATTAAAAAATGGATTAATAATTTTTTATGCATGATGTTATCAGATAAGTCACTATTGTTTGATGACTTCTTACAAGTTTTTTAAAATGTTTATTTGTCAAGCTATTATGGCTCATGAAATGGCATTTAATAATAACTTACTAATAGATGGCTGTAATTCGCTGTTTGAAAGGTACAATATGGTTATTTTCATTTCAAACACATATATGTATATCTAAATACATATTAGACATTCGAATAAAATTTTTTCCTTTTCAAATTACTCGATTGATCCTAGATAAATTTTTCCGATGAAAAGCTACAATGAGTTGTATTATTTACTTCTTGTCACAAATTTCATAGTTTTTATATTTCTCCTCAATGAAAAAGGTCACAGACATAGACAAGATAATTGTCTTGAGTCTGAATGAAAAAAACCAACAATAAAACAATCATTTATCTTTTCAGAGGCAATTACGAATTTCTTGTATAAACGACCTCAAACTGTCTTTGGATTATTATTGGATTTCGTGTTTAAACACCAAATCTTGCGTGCTTCAGGTAATTATCAAAAACTGACTGCACATATTTCAACCATCTTCAATCAAATAGACCCATAGTAGGAGAAGCTCACACGCGAATCAGCTCAAAAAAAACAGTAGGAGTGGCCTTTATCTGTGACTTCAAGGCTGTGAAAATTTTTGATTTACTTCTCGGAAAACAATTTTTTCATTTTGTTATATTTTATCCTAATTCTAAATAATACTGTGGATTGGCTTGGTTTCTTCTTGTTCGAAATTCATTTTAAATCGAAAATTAAATGACAGTCATTATATTTCATCTTTTTTTTTCGTATTCCTGGTACTGTATGCATAATGGAAACTGTTTTGGAGGAAGCTAACCTTATGGTCATCAATATACATACCGGGTGTAATAGGATCATGGTACACACCCCTTATCTCCCTTAAATTTGAAGGTTATAGATTGTAATTTAGGATAATAATAATAATAATAATAGGTATTTATTTCCAGAATTGTATGTACATTACAAAATGATAAAAACAAGTCACAAATTCCTTACAAAAAAATAAATCAATGAACTAATATATCTATGATATTTGTACATGACAAAAGACTATAAATTCATTTAAAGAATATGGTTCACATTTAATTAACAGTTCGAATAATTGTCTCTTGAAGAGTTTAATTTCTTTAATTGATCTTATTTTTCTAGGTAAATGATTGAACAGTTTCATACTGATTTAGTAATTATTACGCTCTGTACTCGTTAGTCTGTGAATAGGTAATAGATATTCAATCATTCTCCTGGTAGGATCCACATTTTTACAATCCTGAAAATAGGAATTGTTCTCAAACAAAAATAACAAGAGTTTATAGATATATAAACCAGGGGAAATTTAATGAAGGAAACATCACTCTTAAATTAAATTTCCCTGTTGGTTTCTTCTTCATTTTCTTCTTCACTTTCAACACTTTCTTCATCTTCTTCATATTCTTCATCACTGTCCATCTTGTCGAAACGATGTATATTGACATTCTGCCAATTTGTATCGAAGATAGTGAAGGTACCTTCGAAAATTAACGTTGTCCTACACATCGGACAACATTTGGAAGAACTGGAGCACCACCTGTCGATGCATTCTTTGTGAAAACAATGCCTGCAATCGGTTAGGTACAGTTCTCCAGTCAACCTACTCAGACATACGCTGCAGTCTTCCTCAAAAGTTATACCCCTAGGAAAAAAAAAGTACATATTAATTCGCTGTTTGATAGGTACAATATGGTTATCGTTCATTTCATACACATATATTGAACAAAAATTTCTTTATAAAAATGCAACATTCAGAAACTGAAGATAACATTCGATTATATTGTTTCAAAAATAATTAAAGAAAAAAATGATGTAAAAGCATTACCTTTCTGTACAGTCGTTGTACAACTTTTCGAAACTGAACTCATATAAATGATCCAAAGACATCTTTTTAGCTTTAAAATTATCTGTTCTGTACTTCACCACTGTTAAACTGATACTAAGCTAGTAAGCGTACCAACACACTTAAGTACTCAAATACGTCATGCGCGGATCCAGGACCCACTTTTGGGGGGGGGAAAATTCTAGATTCTTCCGCCATTTTGGGACGTCATTTTTTTTTGCCGTTCATTAATATGGGTTTTCACAAAATGCATTGAAGTTGGAATGAATAGAATAAAAAATGTCCCCATTCATTTACTTGTATTTTCACATTATAAGAAGTAACAAAGTGTATTAATTTTTTGATATTTTCCATTTCACTTGTGTTCAGTAGGTTATGTCATTTAATCATGGAAAGATACAAGCTTTCACTTCAAAATGGACCACTTTTTACTTCAAAATGACACTAGGTTCATTCAGCATGAAAGAAACCGAATGGATTGAATAAAACTCCAAATCAGCTTTTATACAGGGTGTTCCTAAATTGAAGGATGGGCACCCAAACTCTTTGTTTTCCATATACAGGGTGTTGAAGTTTGATTTTTTCAAGTTTTTTCTCATAGCACCTGTCCTTTACAAGATATTGACCTTGAATTTCGCATGGATATTCTAATTTAAAATTTTCATTATGTAATGAAAGTAAAAATTTCAAACTATTCTCTAGTACCTAATACTCAGAAAAATCCAAATAATAACGAAGATCTAGTTAGTAAGGTATGATATAGCTATGAATAAATTTATTATAAGTGGCACTCGCCTTTCAGGCTCGTACCACAAACTTCCACACTCGCGAGAAATGTTGGACTTTCCCCACTTGTTGCACAATATACTAATCTATCATAGAGGAGAATAATAAGATTCAGATGACGAGATTCAGTTGAAAACGACATATTTAGTAGTTTGCTCCCATTTTTATCGAGTATTTTCGTTAAGCAGAATTTCAATTTTGAAATTCTACATATCGATATTTATTTTAGAGCATCAAATTCGATATTTTTTTAATATTTCGCATCATGAATTCGACCACACGAAACATATTATGATCTAGTTGCATTAGTCAAAAATTCTGATTTATCGTGACCAGAACCTGTTGAAACCACCTGTTGATATTTGAAAGCAGCCGTTGAATAATATTAATATTTTATTGTTTTCATTTATTTCTGGAGCTCTCAGCAATATTGAGTCATAACTTTTATATCGATGTCCAGAAATTCAAAACAGCTACATAGGTATCGAAAATATTCGATATTTATTTTAGAATGTCAAATTCGATATTTTTTAATTTTTCGCATTATGATTTCGATCACAGAAAACCTATTATGCTCTAGTTCCATTAGTTGAAAATCCTGATTTATCGTCACAATATTCAGTTAAATACGACATATTCAGTAGTTTGCTCCTATTATTATGGAATACTTTCGTTATTAATTATAATATATATTATAATTTCAGTTTTGAAATTCTACATATCGATATTTATTTTGAAGTATCAAACTACTCAAACTGATTTCGTTCTTTAGTTGAACGTTTCGAAATTCAACCTAAACAATGTGAAAAGAGAATATGATTTTTATTTTCGTTCAATTATATCTGATTTATTTTATCACTCTGGTAAAAATAAATATTTTAAAAAAGGGTTAAACTGTCGTTTCTTATTTGTTGTGCAACGATTTTGCACGCTTCATTCCATGTTACGCTACTGGAATTTTTGAAGACGCGGTAATTTGTCAATTAATCGTTTCATATCGTGTACTTTCGGTCGGAACGCAGATGCGCGTTTCTGGAGAGAATTTTCTGAAAGATTTTCAATGATGATTGAGACTCCAGCAAGAATAAGTACCTCAGATTTAGATTTCAGTCATTATTAATTTAATTTGAGACTCGGAATCTTATTTATCGGCGAGAATTGTGTCGGGATTCTCGGTAAGTGTTAACATGAATATTAGTATTCAACAAGTAATAATCTCACCAGAATGAATCAATTTAATTTGAAACAGTAGTTTTTTTTTAGAGTCATCCATCTTGTCGAAACGTATTTCAGGTTTGGTAGAATTCTTTTTGTGTCAAATAATGTCAGCAAAACTCCTTCTCAGGTTTATTTGATAATAAATGTAATGATTTCTTTGTAATTTCTTGGTTAGAAATCCGAGAAGGAGTTGTAAATTCAGTTAACATATTCTGATATCATTTTTGTTCATTTTCTCAAAGCACCTCCCGTGGGATTAGAACGAAGAAAACCTCCCGTGGGATTGGAACGAAGAAACCTCCCGTGAGATTAGAACGAAGAAACCTCCCGTGGGATTAGAACAAAGAAAACCTTTCTTGGGATTGACAGATATCAAGAACTACTTCCTTGAGATACAGAATTTCGAATAGTACGTATGTTAGACCACTTTAGTTCCTGAATCTGAGAGAATACCTGCGAAATACCTGGCATTATCACAACAACTTCGTTGAATGGGGATTGGAGTACTATAGCTTCCTGATAGGAATTGGTGTTCAGAAGGCTGAAGATAGTTTACAGAAGTGGTTCCATTCTAGTAGCAGAGTGGCTCATTTAAAATCGTTTTAAGTTAAGTTTCTATTTTATTATTTGTTTGGAGTGAAAAGGATCGATCATTGTATATTTTAATTTTATTAAATTTGTAAAAACCTGGGTAGGAGTTTTGTTGCCAAATAAGCCAAACCACCCCTAGAAATTAGTCCTCAGAGTCTCATGGGCAATTGTAACGTTACAGTTGACAGATACATTCCAAGAATTATTTATCTGATAATACATTAGATAGTTAAAATTTTTAGAATGGCCATCAACCTCATTAGGTAAGTCATTATAAATATGACAAATAAATATTTTAAATATTTATTCAGCACCGAACGTGAGCGAGGCTACGGGAAGATTTATCGAAACGTTTACATACTTGACAGACAAAAACTCAAGACGAATAATCAAAAAAAATATTAAACGAAAAGAATGGATAACTGAAGGCATAATAAAATCAATTAACGAGAAAAATAGTATGTATAAAAAAATCAAATCGGAAAAATGTATGGACGAGAATCTCAATGAGAATTATAAGAGATATAAAAAACATTTAGAAAAATTAATTAAAATCGCTAAAATAAATTATTATGAAAACGAAATACAAAAACATAAAAATGACCCCCAATAGTTGTGGAGGGTCATAACAGATAAAAAACTCAATCAGCAACAGATTTCCTCAATTATGCAAGATAATATTACATTAACGGAAAGAACTAAAATAGCGGAAACTTTTAACGCGTATTTTTCTAGCATAGGCACACAACTGGCAAATAAAATAAAAAAGAAAAAAACAAAATTTAATAATTCAGAATCACCTAACCAACTCAAGTTAAATTTTGATCCTTGTGATGAGCAAGAGATATTGAAAGTAATAGAGTCACTAAAAGCGAATAAATCTCCAGGTATTTATGGTATCCAAGTGACACTACTTAAGAGAATTGCCAAAAGTATAGTCGCTCCCCTTAGGTTTCTAGTGAATTTCTCTATGCAGACGGGTATGTTTCCGGTTTCTTTAAAAACAACACTTATAAAACCAATACACAAAGCAGGAGATAAATCGTCCGTAAATAATTATCGCCCAATATCACTAGTATCAAATATCTCAAAAATATTTGAAAGAATAATACATAATAGAGTCACGAAGTTTCTGGAAGGGTGCAAAATTTTGAGTGAGAGGCAGTTCGGTTTTAGGGTCGGGAAATCCACACAGGATGCTATAGCGGCACTAACAGGTGAAATATATAGATGTCTGGATATGTCGAGACCATGTCTGGGTGTGTTCGTGGATTTAGCCAAAGCCTTCGACACGGTCAGTCATGACGGATTGCTTGACACTCTGAGTGCATGGGTGTCGAGGGTAGTCCACTCAACTGGTTTAGAAGCTATCTGATAGGTAGAAAGCAATGCGTCCAAGTTGGAGAATCGATAAGCTCACTATCAGACATACATTATGGAGTGCCTCAGGGAACAATATTGGGCCCTGTTCTTTTTAATATTTACATTAACTCGATGTTTTCATTGCGCACCAGGGGGAAACTATTTGCATTTGCGGACGATACTGCAGTATTTTATGAGGGAGATAGCTGGGAACAACTAAAGAGTATGGTAGAAATGGACTTCAAGGACATAATTCAGTTTCTTAATTATAAGGTTTTAACAATAAACAAGCAGAAAACAAAATTTATGCTGTTTTCCAATAGCTCAACTGTGTTGCCTGAGTATAGAACGTTAAATGTTGAGGATGACTTCACAATTCATTCAGCAGATCATATAAAATATCTAGGTGTAATATTGGACCCATATTTGAGATGGAATTTTCAAGTCGATAACGTTGTGAAGAAAATTCGGAAAATGATACCTAGATTCAGGTTTTTTAAAGAATTCTGTAACCCTCAGTTGTTGAGAACATTGTACTTGGTTTTGGTTCAACCCCTTTTGGTATATGGCCTACTTGGATGGGGAGGGGTAGTGAAACATTATTTACTTAAGCTCGAGGTAACACAGAAATGGTTGTTAAAGATAATATACAATAAACCATATCGCTATCCGAGTGAAAAACTGTTCCAAGAATCTGCTGTTATGAATCTTCGACAGCTGTATATGCTCGTGCTTGCTGTGCATCAATTTAAAAACATTTCGTCTGCGGAATTTAACGAGCATTTGCATGGAACGCGACACAGAGGACGAATGATTTTAATACCTAGAACAATGAAAACCATAGGACAACGATCGCACACATTTTTATCCCCTCGAGTGTACAATTACATACCAGCGTGTATTAAAGCAAGTAATAGCTTAAAAATTTTTAAATTAAAATTGAAAACGTGGATAGGAAACTTAAGTTCTCAAGAAGTTACGAATTTGTTGGATATTAAGAACTCGTATGTCCATACCTGAAATGTTGGGGGGAACCTTGGTCACAACAGCGGATTAATTGCATATTGGGCTCCTGATGCCTTGTAATGTGGTGTTAATAAAATGTTGTGTATATAGTCTATTAGATATTTGAGTGTATATATATTGTGTACATGAAGAGTAGAACAAATAATTTCAATGTAGATGCCTCAAACAAGGTGCCTACGCACCTTCGAGGTAAAGAATAGTTTATTGATTTACCTTTGTATCCATATTTAGGTTGAATTGTACTCAAATATGTTTGGTATAAGAAACTGTACTCTGAAAAATGTTTTAATTTTGCTCAATAAAACTTATAATAATAATAATATACCTACACACATTAAGAGTACCTAAGTCAAACTTTTGTTGGTTATCTGATGACGCCACGTTCATTAAACCATTATTCAACCCTTAATTACTACACAAAAATTTTGTAACATAAGTACTACGGTGGGTCAATTTGACCCGATTTCTAGATAGATATTAACAAAAGAAAACAAACGATATTTTTACATTTTATTCGGGAATAATAATTTTCAAACATTAATTTTTAACTCAAGTATTTTATTCGGTATTTTTGCATAAGGGGCAAACATTTATGGCACATTCTTTGCAAATCTGTTTTTTACACATCGAACAGAAGGTGTTTTTTTTTCGATGGACAAATGGCACATCTCTTTCTTTTCGAAGTTCCTACCCGAGGCTGAGGCTCTAGTGGATGGGAAATCTCAAAATCAAATATGTTCGCTGCTAAATTTCGAAGTTTGAGTGATATCTTAGGGTTAGATATCCTGGTTACTACATGTGATCTACACAACTCCTTGGCTAATGTTTTCAGGAAGTCTATTCTCGTTAGTTCCTTTCCGGTGGGTGAAAGCTGATAAAGAACTCTGGCATTCACTCCAGAAACATTCAAAATCATGTGAAATATTGCCATTGGCCATCTGCGAGTTCTTCTTGATGTACTGTAGTTTGCGCATTTTTGATCTAATGCGTCTACGCCAGCCTTCGTACTGTTGTAAAATAATATAATATCTGGCTTCTTGCTTTTTTCATCAACTTTATCATCTGAGTGCATAGAGGATAATAAAATCACAGATTTGTTTTTCTTCGGAACATGAGCAACAATCGTCAAATCAGAAGTGAACCCAAATAGGGAGCTTCCAATTTCCTTTCCTCTGGACGGTAGAAATTCTGGTGGAATGAAAGCTTTATTTTTCCTCAAAGTACCTACTAACGTCAACTTCTCTTTTTTCAGGGCATTTGCAAGTTCTAATGAGGTGTACCAATTATCGGTAGTTATATTTCTATTGGACCCTTTCACAGGTTCAATCAACCTCATAACCACTTGTGTTGGAAGGGATAGTTTCTCTCCTTTTTCCAAACAAGCCTTACTTGGTGTCTGTTTTCCACAATATATTTCCGTGTTCACCATGTAATGTGTTTTTGCATCTGCTAAAACCTGTATCTTGATCCCATATTTAGCAGGCTTACTTGGCATGAACATTCGGAATCCACAGCAACCTCTGAATGGAACTAGCATTTCATCTATCGTCAAATGTAGAAAAGGAGAATAACAACTCTTTGAATTATGGACGAATTGATTAAATAACTCAGATATTGCGGCCAACTTGTTTTCCTTCAGTCTTTCCTTCCTTGTACTATCATCATCGAATCGAATACAGGAGAGCAAGAAAGAAAACCTTGCAAGTGACATAGTGCACCTGAATATGTCTCTGCCCGTTCCATCATTGGCCCATAGAGATCTGAGATCCTCATGTCCTGATTTAAGAATGCCTGTTAAATAGAGCAGACCAATGAAAGCCTCTATCTTCTTGGTCTGTATTATGAATGAAGGAAGCAGAGAACTGCGATCGGCAATTTCTCCTTCTTTTGAACATTTTATATTTCAGTTGCATATTCTGTATTTTGGAGTTTGTATGTTTTGTGATTTTCTTGAGCATTGCGTCCGAAAAAATTAGTTTCCAGGCTTGCAAAACTGTTGAGAGTGGATTTTTTTTTGCGTCTCCCTTCAAGCCAGGCATTATTGTATAAATATTTTTCTTTTGGGTTTTACCTCTTGTTGGTGCATTTTTCGACCATTTCGTTTTGTCTTTGCCATAAAAAGCTTGACGATTATATTCGTCAACTTCTTTAGTCTTTCTCTCTGCACCTTCAGATTCTTGTTCATTATCATGCCATTCAAGTTCGCTATCACTGTCATGTTCGCTTATTTCTTCATGATCACTCTCCCCAGGTTCACTCCTATCTCCTTCATCTAGAATAGCTTCAGTAGCAGCTACTCTGTCTTGCACTTCGAAAATATTTTCATCTTCTTCTGAATTTTCTGTGGAATTACAATCCTCCCAGAACTGTTCATCTTCAACAATTTGTAGGATTTCAGCTTCATTGAGTGGCCTATTCATACTGTAGAAAAAAAAACAAGATCAATGAATTGATATTGATATAAATTTGGAATGATTCATTCATCCAATTGAATATAAAACGTACCTCATATTCCATATAACACTACCGTTCAAACTACGCACGGGTCAATTTGACCCAAATACAGCAATATCAGCAAACAGGGAACGCACACAGCTCGAATAACACGTCAGAACAGAGATTATGTAGGGCTAGGGAATACTAGAAGAATTACCCCACTACTCACACGCGAAACTAAGAATTTCGGCTCGTCGTCGTGTGGGTCAAAATGACCCGTCCGTAGTGACTAAGGGTTAACTTTCTAATAGATAACATAGGTATCCATAAGAATTTGTGAATAAACTAAATTAGGTCCTGATATCAGCAACTAAATTCTTATTGTTCAGGGGTCAGTGATAAATAAATACCACGAAAAAAAAATTATAAAACGAATAAACATTTTAAAAAAACTTCAAGAAAAGCGTCTAACTTTTTCTGCTTATCTCATCACGTTATGGTCATTGAAGCATTATTTAATTATTTACTGATAGATAGTTGAATAATTCTCATACTTTCTTCTTAAAGTTATTCAACTATCTGTTTGTAATTGAAAAATGGATTAATAATTTTTTATGCATGATGTTATCAGATAAGTCACTATTGTTTGATGACTTCTTACAAGTTTTTTAAAATGTTCATTTGTCAAGCTATTATGGCTCATGAAATGGCATTTAATAATAACTTACCAATAGATGGCTGTAATTCGCTGTTTGAAAGGTACAATATGGTTATTTTCATTTCAAACACATATATGTATATCTAAATACATATTAGACATTCGAATAAAATTTTTTCCTTTTCAAATTACTCGATTGATCCTAGATAAATTTTTCCGATGAAAAGCTACAATGAGTTGTATTATTTACTTCTTGTCACAAATTTCATAGTTTTTATATTTCTCCTCAATGAAAAAGGTCACAGACATAGACAAGATAATTGTCTTGAGTCTGAATGAAAAAAACCAACAATAAAACAATCATTTATCTTTTCAGAGGCAATTATGAATTTCTTGTATAAACGACCTCAAACTGTCTTTGGATTATTATTGGATTTCGTGTTTAAACACCAAATCTTGCGTGCTTCAGGTAATTATCAAAAACTGACTGCACATATTTCAACCATCTTCAATCAAATAGACCGATAGTAGGAGAAGCTCACACGCGAATCAGCTCAAAAAAAACAGTAGGAGTGGCCTTTATCTGTGACTTCAAGGCTGTGAAAATTTTTGATTTACTTCTCGGAAAACAATTTTTTCATTTTGTTATATTTTATCCTAATTCTAAATAATACTGTGGATTGGCTTGGTTTCTACTTGTTCGAAATTCATTTTAAATCGAAAATTAAATGACAGTCATTATATTTCATCTTTTTTTTTCGTATTCCTGGTACTGTATGCATAATGGAAACTGTTTTGGAGGAAGCCAACCTTATGGTCATCAATATACATACCGGGTGTAATAGGATCATGGTACACACCCCTTATCTCCCTTAAATTTGAAGGTTATAGATTGAAATTTAGGATAATAATAATAATAATAATAGGTATTTATTTCCAGAATTGTATGTACATTACAAAATGATAAAAACAAGTCACAAATTCCTTACAAAAAAATAAATCAATGAACTAATATATCTATGATATTTTTACATGACAAAAGACTATAAATTCATTTAAAGAATATGGTTCACATTTAATTAACAGTTCGAATAATTGTCTCTTGAAGAGTTTAATTTCTTTAATTGATCTTATTTTTCTAGGTAAATGATTGAACAGTTTCATACTGATTTAGTAATTATTACGCTCTGTACTCGTTAGTCTGTGAATAGGTAATAGATATTCAATCATTATCCTGGTAGGATTCACATTTTTACAATCCTGAAAATAGGAATTGTTCTCAAACAAAAATAACAAGAGTTTATAGATATATAAACCAGGGGAAATTTAATGAAGGAAACATCACTCTTAAATTAAATTTCCCTGTTGGTTTCTTCTTTATTATCTTCTTCATTTTCCTCTTCACTTTCAACACTTTCTTCATCTTCTTCATATTCTTCATCACTGTCCATCTTGTCGAAACGATGTATATTGACATTCTGCCAATTTGTATCGAAGATAGTGAAGGTACCTTCGAAAATTAACGTTGTCCTACACATCGGACAACATTTGGAAGAACTGGAGCACCACCTGTCGATGCATTCTTTGTGAAAACAATGCCTGCAATCGGTTAGGTACAGTTCTCCAGTCAACCTACTCAGACATACGCTGCAGTCTTCCTCAAAAGTTATACCCCTAGGAAAAAAAAAGTACATATTAATTCGCTGTTTGATAGGTACAATATGGTTATCGTTCATTTCATACACATATATTGAACAAAAATTTCTTTATAAAAATGCAACATTCAGAAACTGAAGATAACATTCGATTATATTGTTTCAAAAATAATTAAAGAAAACAATGATGTAAAAGCATTACCTTTCTGTACAGTCGTTGTACAACTTTTCGAAACTGAACTCATATAAATGATCCAAAGACATCTTTTTAGCTTTAAAATTATCTGTTCTGTACTTCACCACTGTTGAACTGATACTAAGCTAGTAAGCGTACCAACACACTTAAGTACTCAAATACGTCAGGCGCGGATCCAGGACCCACTTTTGGGGGGGGGGAAAATTCTAGATTCTTCCGCCATTTTGGGACGTCATTTTTTTTTGCCGTTCATTAATATGGGTTTTCACAAAATGCATTGAAGGTGGAATGAATAGAATAAAAAATGTCCCCATTCATTTACTTGTATTTTCACATTATATGAAGTAACAAAGTGTATTAATTACATATCGATATTTATTTTGAAGTATCAAACTACTCAAACTGATTTCGTTCTTTAGTTGAACGTTTCGAAATTCAATCTAAACAATGTGAAAAGAGAATATGATTTTTATTTTCGTTCAATTATATCTGATTTATTTTATCACCTTGGTAAAAATAAATATTTCAAAAAAGGGTTAAACTGTCGTTTCTTATTTGTTGCCAGATACATTCCAAGAATTATTCATCTGATAATACATTAGATAGTTAAAATTTTCAGAATGGCCGTCAACCTCATTAGGTAAGTCATTATAAATATGACAAATAAATATTTTAAATGTACCTACACTCATTAAGAGTACCTAAGTCAAACTTTTGTTGGTTATCTGATGATGCCACGTTCATTAAACCATTATTTAACTTTCTAATAGATAACAGAGGTATCCATAAGAATTTGTGAATAAACTAAATTAGGTCCTGATATCAGCAACTAAATTCTTATTGTTCAGGGGTCAGTGATAAATAAATACCACGAAAAAAAAATTATAAAACAAATAAACATTTTAAAAAAACTTCAAGAAAAGCGTCTAACTTTTTCTGCTTATCTGATCACGTTATGGTCATTAAAGCATTATTTAATTATTTACTGATAGATAGTTGAATAATTCTCATACTTTCTTCTTAAAGTTATTCAACTATCTGTTTGTAATTAAAAAATGGATTAATAATTTTTTATGCATGATGTTATCAGATAAGTCACTATTGTTTGATGACTTCTTACAAGTTTTTTAAAATGTTTATTTGTCAAGCTATTATGGCTCATGAAATGGCATTTAATAATAACTTACTAATAGATGGCTGTAATTCGCTGTTTGAAAGGTACAATATGGTTATTTTCATTTCAAACACATATATGTATATCTAAATACATATTAGACATTCGAATAAAATTTTTTCCTTTTCAAATTACTCGATTGATCCTAGATAAATTTTTTCGATGAAAAGCTACAATGAGTTGTATTATTTACTTCTTGTCACAAATTTCATAGTTTTTATATTTCTCCTCAATGAAAAAGGTCACAGACATAGACAAGATAATTGTCTTGAGTCTGAATGAAAAAAACCAACAATAAAACAATCATTTATCTTTTCAGAGGCAATTACGAATTTCTTGTATAAACGACCTCAAACTGTCTTTGGATTATTATTGGATTTCGTGTTTAAACACCAAATCTTGCGTGCTTCAGGTAATTATCAAAAACTGACTGCACATATTTCAACCATCTTCAATCAAATAGACCGATAGTAGGAGAAGCTCACACGCGAATCAGCTCAAAAAAAACAGTAGGAGTGGCCTTTATCTGTGACTTCAAGGCTGTGAAAATTTTTGATTTACTTCTCGGAAAACAATTTTTTCATTTTGTTATATTTTATCCTAATTCTAAATAATACTGTGGATTGGCTTGGTTTCTACTTGTTCGAAATTCATTTTAAATCGAAAATTAAATGACAGTCATTATATTTCATCTTTTTTTTTCGTATTCCTGGTACTGTATGCATAATGGAAACTGTTTTGGAGGAAGCTAACCTTATGGTCATCAATATACATACCGGGTGTAATAGGATCATGGTACACACCCCTTATCTCCCTTAAATTTGAAGGTTATAGATTGAAATTTAGGATAATAATAATAATAATAATAGGTATTTATTTCCAGAATTGTATGTACATTACAAAATGATAAAAACAAGTCACAAATTCCTTACAAAAAAATAAATCAATGAACTAATATATCTATGATATTTGTACATGACAAAAGACTATAAATTCATTTAAAGAATATGGTTCACATTTAATTAACAGTTCGAATAATTATCTCTTGAAGAGTTTAATTTCTTTAATTGATCTTATTTTTCTAGGTAAATGATTGAACAGTTTCATACTGATTTAGTAATTATTACGCTCTGTACTCGTTAGTCTGTGAATAGGTAATAGATATTCAATCATTATCCTGGTAGGATTCACATTTTTACAATCCTGAAAAGTACTGTTGAGTACCGTTGATTACTATTGGTTGAGAATCAGACACTAAGCGGCGTGGTTGAAACAACTGAAGCGGTGCTTACACAGCGATGAGGAAAGCAAGGGGAAACTACCTCATTAAGACTCCCTAGAAATCGTCATGGCTCAGAGAAATGACAGTCAACAGTTCACTAATCATGGTTTTCGGATGCCAAGATTCGGCAGGGGAAGAGATGACATAAACAGCAGGGCTTCCCAGGTCGTCAACTGTTTGTTGAAAATATACAAATCAACTCTTAAAATTGCGACATGGAACGTAAGAAGTATGTACGAGCCTGGAAAGTTAAGAAACATAGAGCAGGAGATGGTGCGACTAAAGATTGATGTTGTTGGAATAAGTGACACAAGATGGATTGGTTCGGGTGAACTTAGTACAGAAAATGGACGAGTTTACTACTCTGGCAATGATGACACTCAACACCGCTATGGAGTGGCCGTAATTCTTGACAGAAACGTAGTAAAATCAGTAACAGGCTTCATACCAATGTCCGAAAGAGTTATGTTGCTACAACTGATGACAACTCACCGAAAACTAAACCTAATACAAATTTATGCTCCTACAGCTGACAAAAACGAAGAAGAGTTAGAAAACTTTTATAGTGACCTTCAAAAGACATTACGACTAACTGCATCTAGAGATATAACAGTAGTTATGGGTGATTTTAATGCTAAAATCGGCGAAGGAAGATGTGACTCTACAGTAGGGCAGTACGGACTTGGTGTACGCAACGAGAGGGGCGATCGTCTTGTTGAATTCTGTCAAGAAAATAATCTTGTGGTAACGAATACGTTTTTCAAACTTCCCAAGAGACGTCTGTATACATGGAAATCACCAGCTGACAAAGACAACAACATCGTCAGAAATCAGATCGATTACATCCTAATAAAACACAGATATCGAAACGCAATAAAAACGGTAAAAGCTTACCCTGGTGCGGACGTATCATCTGATCATAATCCTCTTATTGCTAGGTTTCAGTTACAGCTAAAAAAGATGCAAAACAAGCATAAAGTTGATAAACTAGACATAGAGAAACTAAAATGAGAAGAAATCAGAGAAAAACTTAAACAACAGATCAACGCAAACTTAGAAAAAGCCACCACCAAATCTCAGCAAAATGAGGAAAGCGCAGAACAACAATGGCAGTTCCTTGAAACAGCACTTATAGAACCAAGTAAAAAGGAACTTATAACAAGCAAACATAAGAAAGAAGATTGGATGACAGACGGAATCTTGGAGTTAATGGATGAAAGAAGAAGATGCAAGTCAAATAACAACATTCGATACAAGCAGCTACAAATCCAAATAAGGCGAAAAATAAGAGAAGCAAAAGAAACATACTTCTCTGATAAATGTAAGGAGATAGAAGATTTACAAAACAAGTATGACAACTTTAATCTAAACAAGAAGGTCAAAGAGCTCGCGGGAATGAATAAAAGAAATACTTCAAATATACTCCTCGACAAAGAAGGAAATATCATAATGGAAACTGAACAAAAACTAGAGCGATGAAAGGAATACATAGAGGAATTGGAATGGAATGGAAAATACCCCTTCAGAACATCAAGATGGAGATGTGGGACCTGAAATAACTAAGTGCGAGGTTGAACATGCACTGGAATCCATGAAAAATAAGAAATCTGCAGGCCCAGACGAGATACCAAGTGAGTTACTTAAATTAATTAACGACAAAAACATGGATATTTTGGTGAGTTCATACAACACAATTTACAATACAGGAATTATACCAAAGGAAATGTTAACATCAACATTCATATGTCTACCGAAAAAAGTTAATGCCAGAGAATGCAGCGACTACCGAACCATAAGCTTAATGTCACATACATTAAAAATTCTCCTTAAAATTATACATACCAGAATACGTTCCAAACTAGAACTGGATATAAGTGAGAGTCAATTTGGCTTCCGAAATGGGGTTGGCACAAGAGAGGCATTGTTTTCTCTCAATGTGTTGACTCAGAGATGCCTGGATGTTAATCGCGACCTCTATATCTGCTTTATAGACTATAATAAAGCTTTTGATAAGGTAAAACACGACCAACTTATAGACCTTCTTAAGAACAAAAACCTGGACAAACAAGATGTAAGATTAATTTCAAATCTGTATTACAACCAACGGGCCACAGTAAAAAATGGGCAGGAAAGATCTGAGGAAGTGGAAATAAAGAGAGGAGTCAGGCAAGGTTGCATACTGTCGCCCTTGTTGTTTAATGCGTACTCGGAGCAAATTATACTAGAAGCCTTGGAAGGTGAGACAGCTGGTATAAAGGTGAATGGAGTCTTGATCAACAACATCAGATATGCTGACGATACCGTAATAATAGCTGACTGTCTGAAGGATTTAGAGAGAGTTATGGACAAGATATTAAGATGTAGCGGGAAGTACGGACTTTCTCTTAATGTCAAAAAAAACCAAGTTCATGAAAATTAGCAAGAACAATGACACAAACGAAATACTGCTGGTTGGAGGTCAGCAGGTCGAAAGAGTAAAAAGATACACTTACTTAGGAACACTTATAACAGAAAACAATGACTATACCGCAGAAATAAAAACTAGAATAGAAAAAGCTCGTTCCAACTTTATAAGAATGAAAAAAGTCCTGTGCAGCAAGGATCTGACATTGCATCTCAAACTGCGATTGGCAAAATGCTATGTACACAGTGTGCTCTATTATGGGGTGGAAGCATGGACGCTAAATGCAGATGCAATGAGGCGTCTTAACTCTTTCGAGATGTGGACCTACCGAAGAATTCTGAGAGTTTCGTGGAAGGATCGTATCACCAACATCGAGGTGCTAAGAAGAATCGGTAGAGAAAAAGAAGTTGAACGTACCATCAAGGAGAGAAAGTTACAATATTTGGGACACATAATGCGAGGCGAGAAGTACAATATCTTACGATTAATAATGCAGGGGAAAATAGAAGGCAAAAGAGGCGTAGGAAGAAGACGAATCTCATGGCTGAGAAATCTGAGAGAGTGGTTTGGATGCAGCTCAAAACATCTCTTTAGAGCCGCTGTCTCCAAAGTCAAGATAGCTATGATGGTTGCCGAAATCCGCCGCGGATATGGCACTTGAAGAAGAAGAAGAAGAAAATAGGAATTGTTCTCAAACAAAAATAACAAGAGTTTATAGATATATAAACCAGGGGAAATTTAATGAAGGAAACATCACTCTTCAATTAAATTTCCCTGTTGGTTTCTTCTTTATTATCTTCTTCATTTTCCTCTTCACTTTCAACACTTTCTTCATCTTCTTCATATTCTTCATCACTGTCCATCTTGTCGAAACGATGTATATTGACATTCTGCCAATTTGTATCGAAGATAGTGAAGGTACCTTCGAAAATTAACGTTGTCCTACACATCGGACAACATTTGGAAGAACTGGAGCACCACCTGTCGATGCATTCTTTGTGAAAACAATGCCTGCAATCGGTTAGGTACAGTTCTCCAGTCAACCTACTCAGACATACGCTGCAGTCTTCCTCAAAAGTTATACCCCTAGGAAAAAAAAGTACATATTAATTCGCTGTTTGATAGGTACAATATGGTTATCGTTCATTTCATACACATATATTGAACAAAAATTTCTTTATAAAAATGCAACATTCAGAAACTGAAGATAACATTCGATTATATTGTTTCAAAAATAATTAAAGAAAACAATGATGTAAAAGCATTACCTTTCTGTACAGTCGTTGTACAATTTTTCGAAACTGAACTCATATAAATGATCCAAAGACATCTTTTTAGCTTTAAAATTATCTGTTCTGTACTTCACCACTGTTGAACTGATACTAAGCTAGTAAGCGTACCAACACACTTAAGTACTCAAATACGTCAGGCGCGGATCCAGGACCCACTTTTGGGGGGGGGGGAAAATTCTAGATTCTTCCGCCATTTTGGGACGTCATTTTTTTTTGCCGTTCATTAATATGGGTTTTCACAAAATGCATTGAAGGTGGAATGAATAGAATAAAAAATGTCCCCATTCATTTACTTGTATTTTCACATTATATGAAGTAACAAAGTGTATTAATTACATATCGATATTTATTTTGAAGTATCAAACTACTCAAACTGATTTCGTTCTTTAGTTGAACGTTTCGAAATTCAATCTAAACAATGTGAAAAGAGAATATGATTTTTATTTTCGTTCAATTATATCTGATTTATTTTATCACCTTGGTAAAAATAAATATTTCAAAAAAGGGTTAAACTGTCGTTTCTTATTTGTTGACAGATACATTCCAAGAATTATTCATCTGATAATACATTAGATAGTTAAAAATTTCAGAATGGCCGTCAACCTCATTAGGTAAGTCATTATAAATATGACAAATAAATATTTTAAATGTACCTACACTCATTAAGAGTACCTAAGTCAAACTTTTGTTGGTTATCTGATGATGCCACGTTCATTAAACCATTATTTAACTTTCTAATAGATAACAGAGGTATCCATAAGAATTTGTGAATAAACTAAATTAGGTCCTGATATCACCAACTAAATTCTTATTGTTCAGGGGTCAGTGATAAATAAATACCACGAAAAAAAAATTATAAAATAAATAAACATTTTAAAAAAACTTCAAGAAAAGCGTCTAACTTTTTCTGCTTATCTGATCACGTTATGGTCATTAAAGCATTATTTAATTATTTACTGATAGATAGTTGAATAATTCTCATACTTTCTTCTTAAAGTTATTCAACTATCTGTTTGTAATTAAAAAATGGATTAATAATTTTTTATGCATGATGTTATCAGATAAGTCACTATTGTTTGATGACTTCTTACAAGTTTTTTAAAATGTTTATTTGTCAAGCTATTATGGCTCATGAAATGGCATTTAATAATAACTTACTAATAGATGGCTGTAATTCGCTGTTTGAAAGGTACAATATGGTTATTTTCATTTCAAACACATATATGTATATCTAAATACATATTAGACATTCGAATAAAATTTTTTCCTTTTCAAATTACTCGATTGATCCTAGATAAATTTTTCCGATGAAAAGCTACAATGAGTTGTATTATTTACTTCTTGTCACAAATTTCATAGTTTTTATATTTCTCCTCAATGAAAAAGGTCACAGACATAGACAAGATAATTGTCTTGAGTCTGAATGAAAAAAACCAACAATAAAACAATCATTTATCTTTTCAGAGGCAATTACGAATTTCTTGTATAAACGACCTCAAACTGTCTTTGGATTATTATTGGATTTCGTGTTTAAACACCAAATCTTGCGTGCTTCAGGTAATTATCAAAAACTGACTGCACATATTTCAACCATCTTCAATCAAATAGACCGATAGTAGGAGAAGCTCACACGCGAATCAGCTCAAAAAAAACAGTAGGAGTGGCCTTTATCTGTGACTTCAAGGCTGTGAAAATTTTTGATTTACTTCTCGGAAAACAATTTTTTCATTTTGTTATATTTTATCCTAATTCTAAATAATACTGTGGATTGGCTTGGTTTCTACTTGTTCGAAATTCATTTTAAATCGAAAATTAAATGACAGTCATTATATTTCATCTTTTTTTTTCGTATTCCTGGTACTGTATGCATAATGGAAATTGTTTTGGAGGAAGCTAACCTTATGGTCATCAATATACATACCGGGTGTAATAGGATCATGGTACACACCCCTTATCTCCCTTAAATTTGAAGGTTATAGATTGAAATTTAGGATAATAATAATAATAATAATAGGTATTTATTTCCAGAATTGTATGTACATTACAAAATGATAAAAACAAGTCACAAATTCCTTACAAAAAAATAAATCAATGAACTAATATATCTATGATATTTGTACATGACAAAAGACTATAATAGTATATTCTAAAACAAGTTGCAGAATGGGCTCCTATTCCAACACGAATGCGAAATTCGAAAACGAGCGACGAAGGAGCGAGTTTTGGAACGCATGAGTGTTGGAATTGCCTTCTGCAACGAGTATTAGACGATATTTTCTCTATTTCAGTCAAGTTTTGCGAAATATTGTCGAAATTCAATGAAAAATTCAGATTATATATCCTAGTGACTTTTGTATTGTATCTTGGCAGTTGGTGTGACTGTTACGGAAATTGACAGATTACGGAATTTGAATATGAATCGTATGTTTCGAATTTAGACATAATTTACAATTATACATTAAATTCATGAATTATGTCTGACGAAATCGATTGAACACTACCTGAATTATGAGAGTTTGCGAATATGTATCAAATCATTTCTCTATATCCCCAAATTATATTATATTGACAATTATTGACGTTTGTTGAAATTTGATAGGATTGGACGTCAGCATAGACAACCACAAAACGAAAAATATATCTGAAAACGATGCTGTAATGAGTTCATTACAGCACTGTTTTTTAGAACTGTAATGAACTCATTACGATACAGAAATAGAGAAATTCATTTAAAGAATATGGTTCACATTTAATTAACAGTTCGAATAATTGTCTCTTGAAGAGTTTAATTTCTTTAATTGGTCTTATTTTTCTAGGTAAATAATTGAACAGTTTCATACTGATTTAGTAATTATTACGCTCTGTACTCGTTAGTCTGTGAATAGGTAATAGATATTCAATCATTATCCTGGTAGGATTCACATTTTTACAATCCTGAAAATAGGAATTGTTCTCAAACAAAAATAACAAGAGTTTATAGATATATAAACCAGGGGAAATTTAATGAAGGAAACATCACTCTTAAATTAAATTTCCCTGTTGGTTTCTTCTTTATTATCTTCTTCATTTTCCTCTTCACTTTCAACACTTTCTTCATCTTCTTCATATTCTTCATCACTGTCCATCTTGTCGAAACGATGTATATTGACATTCTGCCAATTTGTATCGAAGATAGTGAAGGTACCTTCGAAAATTAACGTTGTCCTACACATCGGACAACATTTGGAAGAACTGGAGCACCACCTGTCGATGCATTCTTTGTGAAAACAATGCCTGCAATCGGTTAGGTACAGTTCTCCAGTCAACCTACTCAGACATACGCTGCAGTCTTCCTCAAAAGTTATACCCCTAGGAAAAAAAAAGTACATATTAATTCGCTGTTTGATAGGTACAATATGGTTATCGTTCATTTCATACACATATATTGAACAAAAATTTCTTTATAAAAATGCAACATTCAGAAACTGAAGATAACATTCGATTATATTGTTTCAAAAATAATTAAAGAAAACAATGATGTAAAAGCATTACCTTTCTGTACAGTCGTTGTACAACTTTTCGAAACTGAACTCATATAAATGATCCAAAGACATCTTTTTAGCTTTAAAATTATCTGTTCTGTACTTCACCACTGTTGAACTGATACTAAGCTAGTAAGCGTACCAACACACTTAAGTACTCAAATACGTCAGGCGCGGATCCAGGACCCACTTTTGGGGGGGGGGGAAATTCTAGATTCTTCCGCCATTTTGGGACGTCATTTTTTTTTGCCGTTCATTAATATGGGTTTTCACAACATGCATTGAAGGTGGAATGAAGGATTATCAGACCAGGATAACCTCATTCGTCTTGATAGAGCACTCAAGGGAAAAGCTAGGGAAACTGTTAAAGCTCTTCTAATATCTCCAAGCAATGTTTCAAGGATAATCAATATGCTCGAGATGAATTTTGGTAGACCTGAATGGATTGTTCTATCTCTCATGGAAAAAGTGAAGAAAATCAGCCCTGTAAAAGAAGACAGTTTGGAATCCTGTATTTTTTTCTCAAACGCAGTTACTAATATGGTGGTCACGATGAGAAATGTTAATTCTTCACTATATTTGTTCAATCCGGAAATGTTAGTGAATATTGTTGAAAAACTTCCCACCATACAAAAGTACAACTGGGGAAAATATAAATATCAGAAAGATTTACAGGGAATACCAACATCCCTTGAAGATTTTGCAAATTGGTACGAAGAAGAGGTAAATTCTATGGCTTCTACAAGTAATCCATTCCAGAGAAGTAAACACATGTCAAGGAAAGAAACAGTTAGTTTTTCAAAAAAGTCCGAGCCGAGAAAGGCAGAAAATTCCAAAGTTTGTGTATTTTGCCAGAGAACGAATCATAAAATAGAGGAATGTGGTGAATTCATAGAGAAGACTATACCAGAAAGAAGACAATCAGTTATGAATTTGAGATTATGTTTTCTATGTCTCCAATTGGGTCACATGGCTAATAAATGTTTCCTCAGAACGAGATGTGGTATAATGGGTTGTAAAGGAAAGCATAGCAGTCTTCTTCATCTGGCAAGAGATCCAAACAGCTCATATCCAACTTTACAAGATAAAACAGCAGCTTCGAGTGAATTTTGTGCGAAATTGAACGATGTGGATCAAAAAACTCTGCTGAGAATAGCACCAGTTATACTTCGTGGGCCTTATAATGAAATCAAGACATTTGCCTTATTCGATGAAGGCTCCACATGCTCGATGATGGATGAAAATTTAGCTATGAAATTGAACCTCTCTGGACCCATCGTTCCACTCCGTTTTCAATGGACAAATAACATTACCCATTTCGAGGATGAATCGAAAATGGTTGATGTTGATATTTCTGCCGACAGCAATAAACAAATCTTCTATAATCTGAAAAATTTGAGGACTGTTAAAAACTTGAGTATACCAAACCAGAAAATCAATGTAGATCTTTTGTCTCAGAATATCCCACATTTGAACCGGAAAATTCTAGAGGCCGTGGAGAATGCAACTCCAGAAATTCTCATTGGCCAAGACAATTGCGGACTAATTATATCACGTCAGGTCATACAACCAAAAATGAATCAACCTATAATGTCCAAATCCAAATTAGGTTGGACTATTCATGGAGCACTCACTGATTCAACTGATGGAAATGAAATGAATCATGCAACTCTTTGTTGCCGACATATTGAAGATGATGAACTCCATCGTATGGTGAAAGATAGTTTCAAGTTAGAAGCTTTCGGAGTGAATGAAAAAATCATCAGCTCAGTAGAAGATCGCAAAGCACTT
The DNA here is from genome assembly GCF_914767665.1 of Harmonia axyridis. Classification (NCBI taxonomy): domain Eukaryota; kingdom Metazoa; phylum Arthropoda; class Insecta; order Coleoptera; family Coccinellidae; genus Harmonia; species Harmonia axyridis. The sequence goes on along the minus strand of NC_059502.1, from coordinate 52,359,289 downwards.
GAAATCATGAATAGCACAGCTAAAAGAATTGGTAACCGTTGGGAAATTGGACACCTTTGGAGAAATATGGATGTCGCATTTCCTGACAGCAAAGTAAACGCACTCAACCGTCTTTCCTGCATGGAGAGGAAAATGAAGAAAGATTGTGAATTCGCAAAGCAGTACCGTGAGAAGATCCAGGATTACATCAACAAGGGTTATGCAAGAAAATTAGAGTTAGAGGAGATTACAGAAAATCCGAGAAACTGGTTTTTACCACATTTTGCAGTGTGGAACGTCCATAAGCCCGGTAAAATTAGACTTGTCTTTGACGCTGCTGCAAGATCATTTGGATATAGCCTCAATGACTTTTTACTACAAGGTCCAGACTTTGTTCCTTCCTTGGTTTCCGTTTTATGGCGCTTTAGGCAGGGAAAAATTGCATTTAGTGGGGACATCAGGGAAATGTTTCACCAAGTGTTAATAAAAAAGGAAGATCGATGTGCTCAACGATTTCTTTGGCATGATGAAAATAACCTTGGTGGAATTCCGGATGTTTATGAAATGAATGTTATGATCTTCGGTGCCGTGTCTTCTCCATCCGTAGCCCAATTCATCAAGAACAGGAATGCTGAATGTTTCGAAGATAAATTCCCTGGAATAAGCAGAGCAATGAAGAGACAACATTATGTTGACGATTATTTGGATTCATGTAGCACATACGAGGAAGCTATTCAAAGAGTACGAGATGTAATTTATGTTCATAATCAAGCTGGTTTTGAAATGGTGAAATGGATTAGTAACTCCAAGAGGGTTCTAGAATCAATTCCAAAATGTCTTCGTGCTGAATCAGAAAAAAACATTAAAATTGATTCACAAGAAATCAAAAGAGTTCTTGGATTGTCTTGGTCTCCAGAAACTGACCAATTCATATATTCGCTGAACTTTCACAAAATTCCTATTGAAAAAACATCAGGATCAATAGCACCAACGAAACGGAAGGTCTTGCGGATCATCATGTCAATATTTGATCCTTTCGGGTTTTTGGCAACTTTGATCATAAAGGCGAATGTGTTTTGTGATGCGCGTGATAAGGCTTATTCCTATGTTGCTTACTTCAGAACAGAAGAAAAGGAGGATAATACTGAAACACATGTCTGCTTTGTTACTGCTGAGTATAAAGTTGCGCCATTGACTCAGCAAATCATACCCAAATTAGAGTTACAAGGAGCAGTGTTGGCATGCAGACTATCCAAGAAAATATGGGAAGAAGTTGAACATAAAATTCGCGAAACACATTATTGGACTGATTCATTGGTGGTACTTAAACAAATAAGATCCCAGTCGAGAAGGTTTCCTATGTTCGTGTCATGTCGAATAGGAGAAATCCATGAAAATGCAGATGTTTTCCAGTGGCACTGGGATCCTTCTGAAGAAAATGTAGCAGATCAGGCTACCAAAGAATTGAAAAATATCGATCTTAAACAAGATGGAGATTGGTTTAGCGGACCATCGTTTTTGGGAAAACCAAGGAAATTATGGTATTGTGAGGGTGGCAAAAATTCAAACGAAGAAAGGCATTTATAAAAGACCTGTTACGAAGCTGTGCATCCTTCCGACCACTTAGTGAAGATTTAAGTTCTTCACAGGGGGGAGAAATGTTAAGGCCAAATTCATTTTTTAATTTGACAGACGAGTGAACAGGAAATCAAGGGAGTTTAGTTTTTTGATAGTTCTGAATTGTCAAGTTTTCAAATAAAAAAGTTATTGAAGAATTTCACATTTGAATTTACACCATTATTTAACTTTCTAATAGATAACAGAGGTATCCATAAGAATTTGTGAATAAACTAAATTAGGTCCTGATATCAGCAACTAAATTCTTATTGTTCAGGGGTCAGTGATAAATAAATACCACGAAAAAAAAATTATAAAACAAATAAACATTTTAAAAAAACTTCAAGAAAAGCGTCTAACTTTTTCTGCTTATCTGATCACGTTATGGTCATTAAAGCATTATTTAATTATTTACTGATAGATAGTTGAATAATTCTCATACTTTCTTCTTAAAGTTATTCAACTATCTGTTTGTAATTAAAAAATGGATTAATAATTTTTTATGCATGATGTTATCAGATAAGTCACTATTGTTTGATGACTTCTTACAAGTTTTTTAAAATGTTTATTTGTCAAGCTATTATGGCTCATGAAATGGCATTTAATAATAACTTACTAATAGATGGCTGTAATTCGCTGTTTGAAAGGTACAATATGGTTATTTTCATTTCAAACACATATATGTATATCTAAATACATATTAGACATTCGAATAAAATTTTTTCCTTTTCAAATTACTCGATTGATCCTAGATAAATTTTTCCGATGAAAAGCTACAATGAGTTGTATTATTTACTTCTTGTCACAAATTTCATAGTTTTTATATTTCTCCTCAATGAAAAAGGTCACAGACATAGACAAGATAATTGTCTTGAGTCTGAATGAAAAAAACCAACAATAAAACAATAATTTATCTTTTCAGAGGCAATTACGAATTTCTTGTATAAACGACCTCAAACTGTCTTTGGATTATTATTGGATTTCGTGTTTAAACACCAAATCTTGCGTGCTTCAGGTAATTATCAAAAACTGACTGCACATATTTCAACCATCTTCAATCAAATAGACCGATAGTAGGAGAAGCTCACACGCGAATCAGCTCAAAAAAAACAGTAGGAGTGGCCTTTATCTGTGACTTCAAGGCAGTGAAAATTTTTGATTTACTTCTCGGAAAACAATTTTTTCATTTTGTTATATTTTATCCTAATTCTAAATAATACTGTGGATTGGCTTGGTTTCTACTTGTTCGAAATTCATTTTAAATCGAAAATTAAATGACAGTCATTATATTTCATCTTTTTTTTTCGTATTCCTGGTACTGTATGCATAATGGAAACTGTTTTGGAGGAAGCTAACCTTATGGTCATCAATATACATACCGGGTGTAATAGGATCATGGTACACACCCCTTATCTCCCTTGAATTTGAAGGTTATAGATTGAAATTTAGGATAATAATAATAATAATAATAGGTATTTATTTCCAGAATTGTATGTACATTACAAAATGATAAAAACAAGTCACAAATTCCTTACAAAAAAATAAATCAATGAACTAATATATCTATGATATTTGTACATGACAAAAGACTATAAATTCATTTAAAGAATATGGTTCACATTTAATTAACAGTTCGAATAATTGTCTCTTGAAGAGTTTAATTTCTTTAATTGATCTTATTTTTCTAGGTAAATGATTGAACAGTTTCATACTGATTTAGTAATTATTACGCTCTGTACTCGTTAGTCTGTGAATAGGTAATAGATATTCAATCATTATCCTGGTAGGATTCACATTTTTACAATCCTGAAAATAGGAATTGTTCTCAAACAAAAATAACAAGAGTTTATAGATATATAAACCAGGGGAAATTTAATGAAGGAAACATCACTCTTAAATTAAATTTCCCTGTTGGTTTCTTCTTTATTATCTTCTTCATTTTCCTCTTCACTTTCAACACTTTCTTCATTTTCTTCATATTCTTCATCACTGTCCATCTTGTCGAAACGATGTATATTGACATTCTGCCAATTTGTATCGAAGATAGTGAAGGTACTTTCGAAAATTAACGTTGTCCTACACATCGGACAACATTTGGAAGAACTGGAGCACCACCTGTCGATGCATTCTTTGTGAAAACAATGCCTGCAATCGGTTAGGTACAGTTCTCCAGTCAACCTACTCAGACATACGCTGCAGTCTTCCTCAAAAGTTATACCCCTAGGAAAAAAAAAGTACATATTAATTCGCTGTTTGATAGGTACAATATGGTTATCGTTCATTTCATACACATATATTGAACGAAAATTTCTTTATAAAAATGCAACATTCAGAAACTGAAGATAACATTCGATTATATTGTTTCAAAAATAATTAAAGAAAACAATGATGTAAAAGCATTACCTTTCTGTACAGTCGTTGTACAACTTTTCGAAACTGAACTCATATAAATGATCCAAAGACATCTTTTTAGCTTTAAAATTATCTGTTCTGTACTTCACCACTGTTGAACTGATACTAAGCTAGTAAGCGTACCAACACACTTAAGTACTCAAATACGTCAGGCGCGGATCCAGGACCCACTTTTGGGGGGGGGGAAAATTCTAGATTCTTCCGCCATTTTGGGACGTCATTTTTTTTTGCCGTTCATTAATATGGGTTTTCACAAAATGCATTGAAGGTGGAATGAATAGAATAAAAAATGTCCCCATTCATTTACTTGTATTTTCACATTATATGAAGTAACAAAGTGTATTAATTACATATCGATATTTATTTTGAAGTATCAAACTACTCAAACTGATTTCGAAATTCAATCTAAACAATGTGAAAAGAGAATATGATTTTTATTTTCGTTCAATTATATCTGATTTATTTTATCACCTTGGTAAAAATAAATATTTCAAAAAAGGGTTAAACTGTCGTTTCTTATTTGTTGACAGATACATTCCAAGAATTATTCATCTGATAATACATTAGATAGTTAAAATTTTCAGAATGGCCGTCAACCTCATTAGGTAAGTCATTATAAATATGACAAATAAATATTTTAAATGTACCTACACTCATTAAGAGTACCTAAGTCAAACTTTTGTTGGTTATCTGATGATGCCACGTTCATTAAACCATTATTTAACTTTCTAATAGATAACAGAGGTATCCATAAGAATTTGTGAATAAACTAAATTAGGTCCTGATATCAGCAACTAAATTCTTATTGTTCAGGGGTCAGTGATAAATAAATACCACGAAAAAAAAATTATAAAACAAATAAACATTTTAAAAAAACTTCAAGAAAAGCGTCTAACTTTTTCTGCTTATCTGATCACGTTATGGTCATTAAAACATTATTTAATTATTTACTGATAGATAGTTGAATAATTCTCATACTTTCTTCTTAAAGTTATTCAACTATCTGTTTGTAATTAAAAAATGGATTAATAATTTTTTATGCATGATGTTATCAGATAAGTCACTATTGTTTGATGACTTCTTACAAGTTTTTTAAAATGTTTATTTGTCAAGCTATTATGGCTCATGAAATGGCATTTAATAATAACTTACTAATAGATGGCTGTAATTCGCTGTTTGAAAGGTACAATATGGTTATTTTCATTTCAAACACATATATGTATATCTAAATACATATTAGACATTCGAATAAAATTTTTTCCTTTTCAAATTACTCGATTGATCCTAGATAAATTTTTTCGATGAAAAGCTACAATGAGTTGTATTATTTACTTCTTGTCACAAATTTCATAGTTTTTATATTTCTCCTCAATGAAAAAGGTCACAGACATAGACAAGATAATTGTCTTGAGTCTGAATGAAAAAAACCAACAATAAAACAATCATTTATCTTTTCAGAGGCAATTACGAATTTCTTGTATAAACGACCTCAAACTGTCTTTGGATTATTATTGGATTTCGTGTTTAAGCACCAAATCTTGCGTGCTTCAGGTAATTATCAAAAACTGACTGCACATATTTCAACCATCTTCAATCAAATAGACCGATAGTAGGAGAAGCTCACACGCGAATCAGCTCAAAAAAAACAGTAGGAGTGGCCTTTATCTGTGACTTCAAGGCTGTGAAAATTTTTGATTTACTTCTCGGAAAACAATTTTTTCATTTTGTTATCTTTTATTCTAATTCTAAATAATACTGTGGATTGGATTGGTTTCTACTTGTTCGAAATTCATTTTAAATCGAAAATTAAATGACAGTCATTATATTTCATCTTTTTTTTCGTATTCCTGGTACTGTATCCATAATGGAAACTGTTTTGGAGGAAGCTAACCTTATGGTCATCAATATACATACCGGGTGTAAAAGGATCATGGTACACACCCCTTATCTCCCTTAAATTTGAAGGTTATAGATTGAAATTTAGGATAATAATAATAATAATAATAGGTATTTATTTCCAGAATTGTATGTTCATTACAAAATGATAAAAACAAGTCACAAATTCCTTACAAAAAAATAAATCAATGAACTAATATATCTATGATATTTGTACATGACAAAAGACTATAAATTCATTTAAAGGATATGGTTCACATTTAATTAACAGTTCGAATAATTGTCTCTTGAAGAGTTTAATTTCTTTAATTGATCTTATTTTTCTAGGTAAATGATTGAACAGTTTCATACTGATTTAGTAATTATTACGCTCTGTACTCGTTAGTCTGTGAATAGGTAATAGATATTCAATCATTATCCTGGTAGGATTCACATTTTTACAATCCTGAAAATAGGAATTGTTCTCAAACAAAAATAACAAGAGTTTATAGATATATAAACCAGGGGAAATTTAATGAAGGAAACATCACTCTTAAATCAAATTTCCCTGTTGGTTTCTTCTTTATTATCTTCTTCATTTTCCTCTTCACTTTCAACACTTTCTTCATCTTCTTCATATTCTTCATCACTGTCCATCTTGTCGAAACGATGTATATTGACATTCTGCCAATTTGTATCGAAGATAGTGAAGGTACCTTCGAAAATTAACGTTGTCCTACACATCGGACAACATTTGGAAGAACTGGAGCACCACCTGTCGATGCATTCTTTGTGAAAACAATGCCTGCAATCGGTTAGGTACAGTTCTCCAGTCAACCTACTCAGACATACGCTGCAGTCTTCCTCAAAAGTTATACCCCTAGGAAAAAAAAAGTACATATTAATTCGCTGTTTGATAGGTACAATATGGTTATCGTTCATTTCATACACATATATTGAACAAAAATTTCTTTATAAAAATGCAACATTCAGAAACTGAAGAAAACATTCGATTATATTGTTTCAAAAATAATTAAAGAAAACAATGATGTAAAAGCATTACCTTTCTGTACAGTCGTTGTACAACTTTTCGAAACTGAACTCATATAAATGATCCAAAGACATCTTTTTAGCTTTGAAATTATCTGTTCTGTACTTCACCACTGTTGAACTGATACTAAGCTAGTAAGCGTACCAACACACTTAAGTACTCAAATACGTCAGGCGCGGATCCAGGACCCACTTTTGGGGGGGGGGAAAATTCTAGATTCTTCCGCCATTTTGGGACGTCATTTTTTTTTGCCGTTCATTAATATGGGTTTTCACAAAATGCATTGAAGGTGGAATGAATAGAATAAAAAATGTCCCCATTCATTTACTTGTATTTTCACATTATATAAAGTAACAAAGTGTATTAATTACATATCGATATTTATTTTGAAGTATCAAACTACTCAAACTGATTTCGTTCTTTAGTTGAACGTTTCGAAATTCAATCTAAACAATGTGAAAAGAGAATATGATTTTTATTTTCGTTCAATTATATCTGATTTATTTTATCACCTTGGTAAAAATAAATATTTCAAAAAAGGGTTAAACTGTCGTTTCTTATTTGTTGACAGATACATTCCAAGAATTATTCATCTGATAATACATTAGATAGTTAAAATTTTCAGAATGGCCGTCAACCTCATTAGGTAAGTCATTATAAATATGACAAATAAATATTTTAAATGTACCTACACTCATTAAGAGTACCTAAGTCAAACTTTTGTTGGTTATCTGATGATGCCACGTTCATTAAACCATTATTTAACTTTCTAATAGATAACAGAGGTATCCATAAGAATTTGTGAATAAACTAAATTAGGTCCTGATATCAGCAACTAAATTCTTATTGTTCAGGGGTCAGTGATAAATAAATACCACGAAAAAAAAATTATAAAACAAATAAACATTTTAAAAAAACTTCAAGAAAAGCGTCTAACTTTTTCTGCTTATCTGATCACGTTATGGTCATTAAAGCATTATTTAATTATTTACTGATAGATAGTTGAATAATTCTCATACTTTCTTCTTAAAGTTATTCAACTATCTGTTTGTAATTAAAAAATGGATTAATAATTTTTTATGCATGATGTTATCAGATAAGTCACTATTGTTTGATGACTTCTTACAAGTTTTTTAAAATGTTTATTTGTCAAGCTATTATGGCTCATGAAATGGCATTTAATAATAACTTACTAATAGATGGCTGTAATTCGCTCTTTGAAAGGTACAATATGGTTATTTTCATTTCAAACACATATATGTATATGTAAATACATATTAGACATTCGAATAAAATTTTTTCCTTTTCAAATTACTCGATTGATCCTAGATAAATTTTTCCGATGAAAAGCTACAATGAGTTGTATTATTTACTTCTTGTCACAAATTTCATAGTTTTTATATTTCTCCTCAATGAAAAAGGTCACAGACATAGACAAGATAATAGTCTTGAGTCTGAATGAAAAAAACCAACAATAAAACAATCATTTATCTTTTCAGAGGCAATTACGAATTTCTTGTATAAACGACCTCAAACTGTCTTTGGATTATTATTGGATTTCGTGTTTAAGCACCAAATCTTGCGTGCTTCAGGTAATTATCAAAAACTGACTGCACATATTTCAACCATCTTCAATCAAATAGACCGATAGTAGGAGAAGCTCACACGCGAATCAGCTCAAAAAAAACAGTAGGAGTGGCCTTTATCTGTGACTTCAAGGCTGTGAAAATTTTTGATTTACTTCTCGGAAAACAATTTTTTCATTTTGTTATATTTTATCCTAATTCTAAATAATACTGTGGATTGGCTTGGTTTCTACTTGTTCGAAATTCATTTTAAATCGAAAATTAAATGACAGTCATTATATTTCATCTTTTTTTTTCGTATTCCTGGTACTGTATGCATAATGGAAACTGTTTTGGAGGAAGCTAACCTTATGGTCATCAATATACATACCGGGTGTAATAGGATCATGGTACACACCCCTTATCTCCCTTAAATTTGAAGGTTATAGATTGAAATTTAGGATAATAATAATAATAATAATAGGTATTTATTTCCAGAATTGTATGTACATTACAAAATGATAAAAACAAGTCACAAATTCCTTACAAAAAAATAAATCAATGAACTAATATATCTATGATATTTGTACATGACAAAAGACTATAAATTCATTTAAAGAATATGGTTCACATTTAATTAACAGTTCGAATAATTGTCTCTTGAAGAGTTTAATTTCTTTAATTGATCTTATTTTTCTAGGTAAATAATTGAACAGTTTCATACTGATTTAGTAATTATTACGCTCTGTACTCGTTAGTCTGTGAATAGGTAATAGATATTCAATCATTATCCTGGTAGGATTCACATTTTTACAATCCTGAAAATAGGAATTGTTCTCAAACAAAAATAACAAGAGTTTATAGATATATAAACCAGGGGAAATTTAATGAAGGAAACATCACTCTTAAATTAAATTTCCCTGTTGGTTTCTTCTTTATTATCTTCTTCATTTTCCTCTTCACTTTCAACACTTTCTTCATCTTCTTCATATTCTTCATCACTGTCCATCTTGTCGAAACGATGTATATTGACATTCTGCCAATTTGTATCGAAGATAGTGAAGGTACCTTCGAAAATTAACGTTGTCCTACACATCGGACAACATTTGGAAGAACTGGAGCACCACCTGTCGATGCATTCTTTGTGAAAACAATGCCTGCAATCGGTTAGGTACAGTTCTCCAGTCAACCTACTCAGACATACGCTGCAGTCTTCCTCAAAAGTTATACCCCTAGGAAAAAAAAAGTACATATTAATTCGCTGTTTGATAGGTACAATATGGTTATCTTTCATTTCATACACATATATTGAACAAAAATTTCTTTATAAAAATGCAACATTCAGAAACTGAAGATAACATTCGATTATATTGTTTCAAAAATAATTAAAGAAAACAATGATGTAAAAGCATTACCTTTCTGTACAGTCGTTGTACAACTTTTCGAAACTGAACTCATATAAATGATCCAAAGACATCTTTTTAGCTTTAAAATTATCTGTTCTGTACTTCACCACTGTTGAACTGATACTAAGCTAGTAAGCGTACCAACACACTTAAGTACTCAAATACGTCAGGCGCGGATCCAGGACCCACTTTTGGGGGGGGGGGAAATTCTAGATTCTTCCGCCATTTTGGGACGTCATTTTTTTTTGCCGTTCATTAATATGGGTTTTCACAACATGCATTGAAGGTGGAATGAAGGATTATCAGACCAGGATAACCTCATTCGTCTTGATAGAGCACTCAAGGGAAAAGCTAGGGAAACTGTTAAAGCTCTTCTAATATCTCCAAGCAATGTTTCAAGGATAATCAATATGCTCGAGATGAATTTTGGTAGACCTGAATGGATTGTTCTATCTCTCATGGAAAAAGTGAAGAAAATCAGCCCTGTAAAAGAAGACAGTTTGGAATCCTGTATTTTTTTCTCAAACGCAGTTACTAATATGGTGGTCACGATGAGAAATGTTAATTCTTCACTATATTTGTTCCATCCGGAAATGTTAGTGAATATTGTTGAAAAACTTCCCACCATACAAAAGTACAACTGGGGAAAATATAAATATCAGAAAGATTTACAGGGAATACCAACATCCCTTGAAGATTTTGCAAATTGGTACGAAGAAGAGGTAAATTCTATGGCTTCTACAAGTAATCCATTCCAGAGAAGTAAACACATGTCAAGGAAAGAAACAGTTAGTTTTTCAAAAAAGTCCGAGCCGAGAAAGGCAGAAAATTCCAAAGTTTGTGTATTTTGCCAGAGAACGAATCATAAAATAGAGGAATGTGGTGAATTCATAGAGAAGACTATACCAGAAAGAAGACAATCAGTTATGAATTTGAGATTATGTTTTCTATGTCTCCAATTGGGTCACATGGCTAATAAATGTTTCCTCAGAACGAGATGTGGTATAATGGGTTGTAAAGGAAAGCATAGCAGTCTTCTTCATCTGGCAAGAGATCCAAACAGCTCATATCCAACTTTACAAGATAAAACAGCAGCTTCGAGTGAATTTTGTGCGAAATTGAACGATGTGGATCAAAAAACTCTGCTGAGAATAGCACCAGTTATACTTCGTGGGCCTTATAATGAAATCAAGACATTTGCCTTATTCGATGAAGGCTCCACATGCTCGATGATGGATGAAAATTTAGCTATGAAATTGAACCTCTCTGGACCCATCGTTCCACTCCGTTTTCAATGGACAAATAACATTACCCATTTCGATGATGAATCGAAAATGGTTGATGTTGATATTTCTGCCGACAGCAATAAACAAATCTTCTATAATCTGAAAAATTTGAGGACTGTTAAAAACTTGAGTATACCAAACCAGAAAATCAATGTAGATCTTTTGTCTCAGAATTTCCCACATTTGAACCGGAAAATTCTAGAGGCCGTGGAGAATGCAACTCCAGAAATTCTCATTGGCCAAGACAATTGCGGACTAATTATACCACGTCAGGTCATACAACCAAAAATGAATCAACCTATAATGTCCAAATCCAAATTAGGTTGGACTATTCATGGAGCACTCACTGATTCAACTGATGGAAATGAAATGAATCATGCAACTCTTTGTTGCCGACATATTGAAGATGATGAACTCCATCGTATGGTGAAAGATAGTTTCAAGTTAGAAGCTTTCGGAGTGAATGAAAAAATCATCAGCTCAGTAGAAGATCGCAAAGCACTTGAAATCATGAATAGCACAGCTAAAAGAATTGGTAACCGTTGGGAAATTGGACACCTTTGGAGAAATATGGATGTCGCATTTCCTGACAGCAAAGTAAACGCACTCAACCGTCTTTCCTGCATGGAGAGGAAAATGAAGAAAGATTGTGAATTCGCAAAGCAGTACCGTGAGAAGATCCAGGATTACATCAACAAGGGTTATGCAAGAAAATTAGAGTTAGAGGAGATTACAGAAAATCCGAGAAACTGGTTTTTACCACATTTTGCAGTGTGGAACGTCCATAAGCCCGGTAAAATTAGACTTGTCTTTGACGCTGCTGCAAGATCATTTGGATATAGCCTCAATGACTTTTTACTACAAGGTCCAGACTTTGTTCCTTCCTTGGTTTCCGTTTTATGGCGCTTTAGGCAGGGAAAAATTGCATTTAGTGGGGACATCAGGGAAATGTTTCACCAAGTGTTAATAAAAAAGGAAGATCGATGTGCTCAACGATTTCTTTGGCATGATGAAAATAACCTTGGTGGAATTCCGGATGTTTATGAAATGAATGTTATGATCTTCGGTGCCGTGTCTTCTCCATCCGTAGCCCAATTCATCAAGAACAGGAATGCTGAATGTTTCGAAGATAAATTCCCTGGAATAAGCAGAGCAATGAAGAGACAACATTATGTTGACGATTATTTGGATTCATGTAGCACATACGAGGAAGCTATTCAAAGAGTACGAGATGTAATTTATGTTCATAATCAAGTTGGTTTTGAAATGGTGAAATGGATTAGTAACTCCAAGAGCGTTCTAGAATCAATTCCAAAATGTCTTCGTGCTGAATCAGAAAAAAACATTAAAATTGATTCACAAGAAATCAAAAGAGTTCTTGGATTGTCTTGGTCTCCAGAAACTGACCAATTCATATATTCGCTGAACTTTCACAAAATTCCTATTGAAAAAACATCAGGATCAATAGCACCAACGAAACGGAAGGTCTTGCGGATCATCATGTCAATATTTGATCCTTTCGGGTTTTTGGCAACTTTGATCATAAAGGCGAATGTGTTTTGTGATGCGCGTGATAAGGCTTATTCCTATGTTGCTTACTTCAGAACAGAAGAAAAGGAGGATAATACTGAAACACATGTCTGCTTTGTTACTGCTGAGTATAAAGTTGCGCCATTGACTCAGCAAATCATACCCAAATTAGAGTTACAAGGAGCAGTGTTGGCATGCAGACTATCCAAGAAAATATGGGAAGAAGTTGAACATAAAATTCGCGAAACACATTATTGGACTGATTCATTGGTGGTACTTAAACAAATAAGATCCCAGTCGAGAAGGTTTCCTATGTTCGTGTCATGTCGAATAGGAGAAATCCATGAAAATGCAGATGTTTTCCAGTGGCACTGGGATCCTTCTGAAGAAAATGTAGCAGATCAGGCTACCAAAGAATTGAAAAATATCGATCTTAAACAAGATGGAGATTGGTTTAGCGGACCATCGTTTTTGGGAAAACCAAGGAAATTATGGTATTGTGAGGGTGGCAAAAATTCAAACGAAGAAAGGCATTTATAAAAGACCTGTTACGAAGCTGTGCATCCTTCCGACCACTTAGTGAAGATTTAAGTTCTTCACAGGGGGGAGAAATGTTAAGGCCAAATTCATTTTTTAATTTGACAGACGAGTGAACAGGAAATCAAGGGAGTTTAGTTTTTTGATAGTTCTGAATTGTCAAGTTTTCAAATAAAAAAGTTATTGAAGAATATCACATTTGAATTTACACCATTATTTAACTTTCTAATAGATAACAGAGGTATCCATAAGAATTTGTGAATAAACTAAATTAGGTCCTGATATCAGCAACTAAATTCTTATTGTTCAGGGGTCAGTGATAAATAAATACCACGAAAAAAAAATTATAAAACAAATAAACATTTTAAAAAAACTTCAAGAAAAGCGTCTAACTTTTTCTGCTTATCTGATCACGTTATGGTCATTAAAACATTATTTAATTATTTACCGATAGATAGTTGAATAATTCTCATACTTTCTTCTTAAAGTTATTCAACTATCTGTTTGTAATTAAAAAATGGATTAATAATTTTTTATGCATGATGTTATCAGATAAGTCACTATTGTTTGATGACTTCTTACAAGTTTTTTAAAATGTTTATTTGTCAAGCTATTATGGCTCATGAAATGGCATTTAATAATAACTTACTAATAGATGGCTGTAATTCGCTGTTTGAAAGATACAATATGGTTATTTTCATTTCAAACACATATATGTATATCTAAATACATATTAGACATTCGAATAAAATTTTTTCCTTTTCAAATTACTCGATTGATCCTAGATAAATTTTTTCGATGAAAAGCTACAATGAGTTGTATTATTTACTTCTTGTCACAAATTTCATAGTTTTTATATTTCTCCTCAATGAAAAAGGTCACAGACATAGACAAGATAATTGTCTTGAGTCTGAATGAAAAAAACCAACAATAAAACAATCATTTATCTTTTCAGAGGCAATTACGAATTTCTTGTATAAACGACCTCAAACTGTCTTTGGATTATTATTGGATTTCGTGTTTAAACACCAAATCTTGCGTGCTTCAGGTAATTATCAAAAACTGACTGCACATATTTCAACCATCTTCAATCAAATAGACCGATAGTAGGAGAAGCTCACACGCGAATCAGCTCAAAAAAAACAGTAGGAGTGGCCTTTATCTGTGACTTCAAGGCTGTGAAAATTTTTGATTTACTTCTCGGAAAACAATTTTTTCATTTTGTTATATTTTATCCTAATTCTAAATAATACTGTGGATTGGCTTGGTTTCTACTTGTTCGAAATTCATTTTAAATCGAAAATTAAATGACAGTCATTATATTTCATCTTTTTTTTTCGTATTCCTGGTACTGTATGCATAATGGAAACTGTTTTGGAGGAAGCTAACCTTATGGTCATCAATATACATACCGGGTGTAATAGGATCATGGTACACACCCCTTATCTCCCTTAAATTTGAAGGTTATAGATTGAAATTTAGGATAATAATAATAATAATAATAGGTATTTATTTCCAGAATTGTATGTTCATTACAAAATGATAAAAACAAGTCACAAATTCCTTACAAAAAAATAAATCAATGAACTAATATATCTATGATATTTGTACATGACAAAAGACTATAAATTCATTTAAAGAATATGGTTCACATTTAATTAACAGTTCGAATAATTGTCTCTTGAAGAGTTTAATTTCTTTAATTGATCTTATTTTTCTAGGTAAATGATTGAACAGTTTCATACTGATTTAGTAATTATTACGCTCTGTACTCGTTAGTCTGTGAATAGGTAATAGATATTCAATCATTATCCTGGTAGGATTCACATTTTTACAATCCTGAAAATAGGAATTGTTCTCAAACAAAAATAACAAGAGTTTATAGATATATAAACCAGGGGAAATTTAATGAAGGAAACATCACTCTTAAATTAAATTTCCCTGTTGGTTTCTTCTTTATTATCTTCTTCATTTTCCTCTTCACTTTCAACACTTTCTTCATCTTCTTCATATTCTTCATCACTGTCCATCTTGTCGAAACGATGTATATTGACATTCTGCCAATTTGTATCGAAGATAGTGAAGGTACCTTCGAAAATTAACGTTGTCCTACACATCGGACAACATTTGGAAGAACTGGAGCACCACCTGTCGATGCATTCTTTGTGATAACAATGCCTGCAATCGGTTAGGTACAGTTCTCCAGTCAACCTACTCAGACATACGCTGCAGTCTTCCTCAAAAGTTATACCCCTAGGAAAAAAAAAGTACATATTAATTCGCTGTTTGATAGGTACAATATGGTTATCGTTCATTTCATACACATATATTGAACAAAAATTTCTTTATAAAAATGCAACATTCAGAAACTGAAGATAACATTCGATTATATTGTTTCAAAAATAATTAAAGAAAACAATGATGTAAAAGCATTACCTTTCTGTACAGTCGTTGTACAACTTTTCGAAACTGAACTCATATAAATGATCCAAAGACATCTTTTTAGCTTTAAAATTATCTGTTCTGTACTTCACCACTGTTGAACTGATACTAAGCTAGTAAGCGTACCAACACACTTAAGTACTCAAATACGTCAGGCGCGGATCCAGGACCCACTTTTGGGGGGGGGGGAAAATTCTAGATTCTTCCGCCATTTTGGGACGTCATTTTTTTTTGCCGTTCATTAATATGGGTTTTCACAAAATGCATTGAAGGTGGAATGAATAGAATAAAAAATGTCCCCATTCATTTACTTGTATTTTCACATTATATGAAGTAACAAAGTGTATTAATTACATATCGATATTTATTTTGAAGTATCAAACTACTCAAACTGATTTCGAAATTCAATCTAAACAATGTGAAAAGAGAATATGATTTTTATTTTCGTTCAATTATATCTGATTTATTTTATCACCTTGGTAAAAATAAATATTTCAAAAAAGGGTTAAACTGTCGTTTCTTATTTATTGACAGATACATTCCAAGAATTATTCATATGATAATACATTAGATAGTTAAAATTTTCAGAATGGCCGTCAACCTCATCAGGTAAGTCATTATAAATATGACAAATAAATATTTTAAATGTACCTACACTCATTAAGAGTACCTAAGTCAAACTTTTGTTGGTTATCTGATGATGCCACGTTCATTAAACCATTATTTAACTTTCTAATAGATAACAGAGGTATCCATAAGAATTTGTGAATAAACTAAATTAGGTCCTGATATCAGCAACTAAATTCTTATTGTTCAGGGGTCAGTGATAAATAAATACCACGAAAAAAAAAATTATAAAACAAATAAACATTTTAAAAAAAATTCAAGAAAAGCGTCTAACTTTTTCTGCTTATCTGATCACGTTATGGTCATTAAAGCATTATTTAATTATTCACTGATAGATAGTTGAATAATTCTCATACTTTCTTCTTAAAGTTATTCAACTATCTGTTTGTAATTAAAAAATGGATTAATAATTTTTTATGCATGATGTTATCAGATAAGTCACTATTGTTTGATGACTTCTTACAAGTTTTTTAAAATATTTATTTGTCAAGCTATTATGGCTCATGAAATGGCATTTAATAATAACTTACTAATAGATGGCTGTAATTCGCTGTTTGAAAGGTACAATATGGTTATTTTCATTTCAAACACATATATGTATATCTAAATACATATTAGACATTCGAATAAAATTTTTTCCTTTTCAAATTACTCGATTGATCCTAGATAAATTTTTTCGATGAAAAGCTACAATGAGTTGTATTATTTACTTCTTGTCACAAATTTCATAGTTTTTATATTTCTCCTCAATGAAAAAGGTCACAGACATAGACAAGATAATTGTCTTGAGTCTGAATGAAAAAAACCAACAATAAAACAATCATTTATCTTTTCAGAGGCAATTACGAATTTCTTGTATAAACGACCTCAAACTGTCTTTGGATTATTATTGGATTTCGTGTTTAAACACCAAATCTTGCGTGCTTCAGGTAATTATCAAAAACTGACTGCACATATTTCAACCATCTTCAATCAAATAGACCGATAGTAGGAGAAGCTCACACGCGAATCAGCTCAAAAAAAACAGTAGGAGTGGCCTTTATCTGTGACTTCAAGGCTGTGAAAATTTTTGATTTACTTCTCGGAAAACAATTTTTTCATTTTGTTATATTTTATCCTAATTCTAAATAATACTGTGGATTGGCTTGGTTTCTACTTGTTCGAAATTCATTTTAAATCGAAAATTTAATGACAGTCATTATATTTCATCTTTTTTTTTCGTATTCCTGGTACTGTATGCATAATGGAAACTGTTTTGGAGGAAGCTAACCTTATGGTCATCAATATACATACCGGGTGTAATAGGATCATGGTACACACCCCTTATCTCCCTTAAATTTGAAGGTTATAGATTGAAATTTAGGATAATAATAATAATAATAATAGGTATTTATTTCCAGAATTGTATGTTCATTACAAAATGATAAAAACAAGTCACAAATTCCTTACAAAAAAATAAATCAATGAACTAATATATCTATGATATTTGTACATGACAAAAGACTATAAATTCATTTAAAGAATATGGTTCACATTTAATTAACAGTTCGAATAATTGTCTCTTGAAGAGTTTAATTTCTTTAATTGATCTTATTTTTCTAGGTAAATGATTGAACAGTTTCATACTGATTTAGTAATTATTACGCTCTGTACTCGTTAGTCTGTGAATAGGTAATAGATATTCAATCATTATCCTGGTAGGATTCACATTTTTACAATCCTGAAAATAGGAATTGTTCTCAAACAAAAATAACAAGAGTTTATAGATATATAAACCAGGGGAAATTTAATGAAGGAAACATCACTCTTAAATTAAATTTCCCTGTTGGTTTCTTCTTTATTATCTTCTTCATTTTCCTCTTCACTTTCAACACTTTCTTCATCTTCTTCATATTCTTCATCACTGTCCATCTTGTCGAAACGATGTATATTGACATTCTGCCAATTTGTATCGAAGATAGTGAAGGTACCTTCGAAAATTAACGTTGTCCTACACATCGGACAACATTTGGAAGAACTGGAGCACCACCTGTCGATGCATTCTTTGTGAAAACAATGCCTGCAATCGGTTAGGTACAGTTCTCCAGTCGACCTACTCAGACATACGCTGCAGTCTTCCTCAAAAGTTATACCCCTAGGAAAAAAAAAGTACATATTAATTCGCTGTTTGATAGGTACAATATGGTTATCGTTCATTTCATACACATATATTGAACAAAAATTTCTTTATAAAAATGCAACATTCAGAAACTGAAGATAACATTCGATTATATTGTTTCAAAAATAATTAAAGAAAACAATGATGTAAAAGCATTACCTTTCTGTACAGTCGTTGTACAACTTTTCGAAACTGAACTCATATAAATGATCCAAAGACATCTTTTTAGCTTTAAAATTATCTGTTCTGTACTTCACCACTGTTGAACTGATACTAAGCTAGTAAGCGTACCAACACACTTAAGTACTCAAATACGTCAGGCGCGGATCCAGGACCCACTTTTGGGGGGGGGGGAAAATTCTAGATTCTTCCGCCATTTTGGGACGTCATTTTTTTTTGCCGTTCATTAATATGGGTTTTCACAAAATGCATTGAAGGTGGAATAAATAGAATAAAAAATGTCCCCATTCATTTACTTGTATTTTCACATTATATGAAGTAACAAAGTGTATTAATTACATATCGATATTTATTTTGAAGTATCAAACTACTCAAACTGATTTCGAAATTCAATCTAAACAATGTGAAAAGAGAATATGATTTTTATTTTCGTTCAATTATATCTGATTTATTTTATCACCTTGGTAAAAATAAATATTTCAAAAAAGGGTTAAACTGTCGTTTCTTATTTATTGACAGATACATTCCAAGAATTATTCATATGATAATACATTAGATAGTTAAAATTTTCAGAATGGCCGTCAACCTCATCAGGTAAGTCATTATAAATATGACAAATAAATATTTTAAATGTACCTACACTCATTAAGAGTACCTAAGTCAAACTTTTGTTGGTTATCTGATGATGCCACGTTCATTAAACCATTATTTAACTTTCTAATAGATAACAGAGGTATCCATAAGAATTTGTGAATAAACTAAATTAGGTCCTGATATCAGCAACTAAATTCTTATTGTTCAGGGGTCAGTGATAAATAAATACCACGAAAAAAAAAATTATAAAACAAATAAACATTTTAAAAAAAATTCAAGAAAAGCGTCTAACTTTTTCTGCTTATCTGATCACGTTATGGTCATTAAAGCATTATTTAATTATTCACTGATAGATAGTTGAATAATTCTCATACTTTCTTCTTAAAGTTATTCAACTATCTGTTTGTAATTAAAAAATGGATTAATAATTTTTTATGCATGATGTTATCAGATAAGTCACTATTGTTTGATGACTTCTTACAAGTTTTTTAAAATGTTTATTTGTCAAGCTATTATGGCTCATGAAATGGCATTTAATAATAACTTACTAATAGATGGCTGTAATTCGCTGTTTGAAAGGTACAATATGGTTATTTTCATTTCAAACACATATATGTATATCTAAATACATATTAGACATTCGAATAAAATTTTTTCCTTTTCAAATTACTCGATTGATCCTAGATAAATTTTTTCGATGAAAAGCTACAATGAGTTGTATTATTTACTTCTTGTCACAAATTTCATAGTTTTTATATTTCTCCTCAATGAAAAAGGTCACAGACATAGACAAGATAATTGTCTTGAGTCTGAATGAAAAAACCCAACAATAAAACAATCATTTATCTTTTCAGAGGCAATTACGAATTTCTTGTATAAACGACCTCAAACTGTCTTTGGATTATTATTGGATTTCGTGTTTAAACACCAAATCTTGCGTGCTTCAGGTAATTATCAAAAACTGACTGCACATATTTCAACCATCTTCAATCAAATAGACCGATAGTAGGAGAAGCTCACACGCGAATCAGCTCAAAAAAAACAGTAGGAGTGGCCTTTATCTGTGACTTCAAGGCTGTGAAAATTTTTGATTTACTTCTCGGAAAACAATTTTTTCATTTTGTTATATTTTATCCTAATTCTAAATAATACTGTGGATTGGCTTGGTTTCTACTTGTTCGAAATTCATTTTAAATCGAAAATTAAATGACAGTCATTATATTTCATCTTTTTTTTTCGTATTCCTGGTACTGTATGCATAATGGAAACTGTTTTGGAGGAAGCTAACCTTATGGTCATCAATATACATACCGGGTGTAATAGGATCATGGTACACACCCCTTATCTTCCTTAAATTTGAAGGTTATAGATTGAAATTTAGGATAATAATAATAATAGGTATTTATTTCCAGAATTGTATGTACATTACAAAATGATAAAAACAAGTCACAAATTCCTTACAAAAAAATAAATCAATGAACTAATATATCTATGATATTTGTACATGACAAAAGACTATAAATTCATTTAAAGAATATGGTTCACATTTAATTAACAGTTCGAATAATTGTCTCTTGAAGAGTTTAATTTCTTTAATTGATCTTATTTTTCTAGGTAAATGATTGAACAGTTTCATACTGATTTAGTAATTATTACGCTCTGTACTCGTTAGTCTGTGAATAGGTAATAGATATTCAATCATTATCCTGGTAGGATTCACATTTTTACAATCCTGAAAATAGGAAATTTAATGAAGGAAACATCACTCTTAAATTAAATTTCCCTGTTGGTTTCTTCTTTATTATCTTCTTCATTTTCCTCTTCACTTTCAACACTTTCTTCATCTTCTTCATATTCTTCATCACTGTCCATCTTGTCGAAACGATGTATATTAACATTCTGCCAATTTGTATCGAAGATAGTGAAGGTACCTTCGAAAATTAACGTTGTCCTACACATCGGACAACATTTGGAAGAACTGGAGCACCACCTGTCGATGCATTCTTTGTGAAAACAATGCCTGCAATCGGTTAGGTACAGTTCTCCAGTCAACCTACTCAGACATACGCTGCAGTCTTCCTCAAAAGTTATACCCCTAGGAAAAAAAAAGTACATATTAATTCGCTGTTTGATAGGTACAATATGGTTATCGTTCATTTCATACACATATATTGAACAAAAATTTCTTTATAAAAATGCAACATTCAGAAACTGAAGATAACATTCGATTATATTGTTTCAAAAATAATTAAAGAAAACAATGATGTAAAAGCATTACCTTTCTGTACAGTCGTTGTACAACTTTTCGAAACTGAACTCATATAAATGATCCAAAGACATCTTTTTAGCTTTAAAATTATCTGTTCTGTACTTCACCACTGTTGAACTGATACTAAGCTAGTAAGCGTACCAACACACTTAAGTACTCAAATACGTCAGGCGCGGATCCAGGACCCACTTTTGGGGGGGGGGGGAAATTCTAGATTCTTCCGCCATTTTGGGACGTCATTTTTTTTTGCCGTTCATTAATATGGGTTTTCACAAAATGCATTGAAGGTGGAATGAATAGAATAAAAAATGTCCCCATTCATTTACTTGTATTTTCACATTATATGAAGTAACAAAGTGTATTAATTACATATCGATATTTATTTTGAAGTATCAAACTACTCAAACTGATTTCGTTCTTTAGTTGAACGTTTCGAAATTCAATCTAAACAATGTGAAAAGAGAATATGATTTTTATTTTCGTTCAATTATATCTGATTTATTTTATCACCTTGGTAAAAATAAATATTTCAAAAAAGGGTTAAACTGTCGTTTCTTATTTGTTGACAGATACATTCCAAGAATTATTCATCTGATAATACATTAGATAGTTAAAATTTTCAGAATGGTCGTCAACCTCATTAGGTAAGTCATTATAAATATGACAAATAAATATTTTAAATGTACCTACACTCATTAAGAGTACCTAAGTCAAACTTTTGTTGGTTATCTGATGATGCCACGTTCATTAAACCATTATTTAACTTTCTAATAGATAACAGAGGTATCCATAAGAATTTGTGAATAAACTAAATTAGGTCCTGATATCAGCAACTAAATTCTTATTGTTCAGGGGTCAGTGATAAATAAATACCACGAAAAAAAAATTATAAAACAAATAAACATTTTAAAAAAACTTCAAGAAAAGCGTCTAACTTTTTCTGCTTATCTGATCACGTTATGGTCATTAAAGCATTATTTAATTATTTACTGATAGATAGTTGAATAATTCTCATACTTTCTTCTTAAAGTTATTCAACTATCTGTTTGTAATTAAAAAATGGATTAATAATTTTTTATGCATGATGTTATCAGATAAGTCACTATTGTTTGATGACTTCTTACAAGTTTTTTAAAATGTTTATTTGTCAAGCTATTATGGCTCATGAAATGGCATTTAATAATAACTTACTAATAGATGGCTGTAATTCGCTGTTTGAAAGGTACAATATGGTTATTTTCATTTCAAACACATATATGTATATCTAAATACATATTAGACATTCGAATAAAATTTTTTCCTTTTCAAATTACTCGATTGATCCTAGATAAATTTTTCCGATGAAAAGCTACAATGAGTTGTATTATTTACTTCTTGTCACAAATTTCATAGTTTTTATATTTCTCCTCAATGAAAAAGGTCACAGACATAGACAAGATAATTGTCTTGAGTCTGAATGAAAAAAACCAACAATAAAACAATCATTTATCTTTTCAGAGGCAATTACGAATTTCTTGTATAAACGACCTCAAACTGTCTTTGGATTATTATTGGATTTCGTGTTTAAACACCAAATCTTGCGTGCTTCAGGTAATTATCAAAAACTGACTGCACATATTTCAACCATCTTCAATCAAATAGACCGATAGTAGGAGAAGCTCACACGCGAATCAGCTCAAAAAAAACAGTAGGAGTGGCCTTTATCTGTGACTTCAAGGCTGTGAAAATTTTTGATTTACTTCTCGGAAAACAATTTTTTCATTTTGTTATATTTTATCCTAATTCTAAATAATACTGTGGATTGGCTTGGTTTCTACTTGTTCGAAATTCATTTTAAATCGAAAATTAAATGACAGTCATTATATTTCATCTTTTTTTTTCGTATTCCTGGTACTGTATGCATAATGGAAACTGTTTTGGAGGAAGCTAACCTTATGGTCATCAATATACATACCGGGTGTAATAGGATCATGGTACACACCCCTTATCTCCCTTAAATTTGAAGGTTATAGATTGAAATTTAGGATAATAATAATAATAATAATAGGTATTTATTTCCAGAATTGTATGTACATTACAAAATGATAAAAACAAGTCACAAATTCCTTACAAAAAAATAAATCAATGAACTAATATATCTATGATATTTGTACATGACAAAAGACTATAAATTCATTTAAAGAATATGGTTCACATTTAATTAACAGTTCGAATAATTGTCTCTTGAAGAGTTTAATTTCTTTAATTGATCTTATTTTTCTAGGTAAATGATTGAACAGTTTCATACTGATTTAGTAATTATTACGCTCTGTACTCGTTAGTCTGTGAATAGGTAATAGATATTCAATCATTATCCTGGTAGGATTCACATTTTTACAATCTTGAAAATAGGAATTGTTCTCAAACAAAAATAACAAGAGTTTATAGATATATAAACAAGGGGAAATTTAATGAAGGAAACATCACTCTTAAATTAAATTTCCCTGTTGGTTTCTTCTTTATTATCTTCTTCATTTTCCTCTTCACTTTCAACACTTTCTTCATCTTCTTCATATTCTTCATCACTGTCCATCTTGTCGAAACGATGTATATTGACATTCTGCCAATTTGTATCGAAGATAGTGAAGGTACCTTCGAAAATTAACGTTGTCCTACACATCGGACAACATTTGGAAGAACTGGAGCACCACCTGTCGATGCATTCTTTGTGAAAACAATGCCTGCAATCGGTTAGGTACAGTTCTCCAGTCAACCTACTCAGACATACGCTGCAGTCTTCCTCAAAAGTTATACCCCTAGGAAAAAAAAGTACATATTAATTCGCTGTTTGATAGGTACAATATGGTTATCGTTCATTTCATACACATATATTGAACAAAAATTTCTTTATAAAAATGCAACATTCAGAAACTGAAGATAACATTCGATTATATTGTTTCAAAAATAATTAAAGAAAACAATGATGTAAAAGCATTACCTTTCTGTACAGTCGTTGTACAACTTTTCGAAACTGAACTCATATAAATGATCCAAAGACATCTTTTTAGCTTTAAAATTATCTGTTCTGTACTTCACCACTGTTGAACTGATACTAAGCTAGTAAGCGTACCAACACACTTAAGTACTCAAATACGTCAGGCGCGGATCCAGGACCCACTTTTGGGGGGGGGGGGGAATTCTAGATTCTTCCGCCATTTTGGGACGTCATTTTTTTTTGCCGTTCATTAATATGGGTTTTCACAAAATGCATTGAAGGTGGAATGAATAGAATAAAAAATGTCCCCATTCATTTACTTGTATTTTCACATTATATGAAGTAACAAAGTGTATTAATTACATATCGATATTTATTTTGAAGTATCAAACTACTCAAACTGATTTCGTTCTTTAGTTGAACGTTTCGAAATTCAATCTAAACAATGTGAAAAGAGAATATGATTTTTATTTTCGTTCAATTATATCTGATTTATTTTATCACCTTGGTAAAAATAAATATTTCAAAAAAGGGTTAAACTGTCGTTTCTTATTTGTTGACAGATACATTCCAAGAATTATTCATCTGATAATACATTAGATAGTTAAAATTTTCAGAATGGCCGTCAACCTCATTAGGTAAGTCATTATAAATATGACAAATAAATATTTTAAATGTACCTACACTCATTAAGAGTACCTAAGTCAAACTTTTGTTGGTTATCTGATGATGCCACGTTCATTAAACCATTATTTAACTTTCTAATAGATAACAGAGGTATCCATAAGAATTTGTGAATAAACTAAATTAGGTCCTGATATCAGCAACTAAATTCTTATTGTTCAGGGGTCAGTGATAAATAAATACCACGAAAAAAAAATTATAAAACAAATAAACATTTTAAAAAAACTTCAAGAAAAGCGTCTAACTTTTTCTGCTTATCTGATCACGTTATGGTCATTAAAGCATTATTTAATTATTTACTGATAGATAGTTGAATAATTCTCATACTTTCTTCTTAAAGTTATTCAACTATCTGTTTGTAATTAAAAAATGGATTAATAATTTTTTATGCATGATGTTCTCAGATAAGTCACTATTGTTTGATGACTTCTTACAAGTTTTTTAAAATGTTTATTTGTCAAGCTATTATGGCTCATGAAATGGCATTTAATAATAACTTACTAATAGATGGCTGTAATTCGCTGTTTGAAAGGTACAATATGGTTATTTTCATTTCAAACACATATATGTATATCTAAATACATATTAGACATTCGAATAAAATTTTTTCCTTTTCAAATTACTCGATTGATCCTAGATAAATTTTTCCGATGAAAAGCTACAATGAGTTGTATTATTTACTTCTTGTCACAAATTTCATAGTTTTTATATTTCTCCTCAATGAAAAAGGTCACAGACATAGACAAGATAATTGTCTTGAGTCTGAATGAAAAAAACCAACAATAAAACAATCATTTATCTTTTCAGAGGCAATTACGAATTTCTTGTATAAACGACCTCAAACTGTCTTTGGATTATTATTGGATTTCGTGTTTAAACACCAAATCTTGCGTGCTTCAGGTAATTATCAAAAACTGACTGCACATATTTCAACCATCTTCAATCAAATAGACCGATAGTAGGAGAAGCTCACACGCGAATCAGCTCAAAAAAAACAGTAGGAGTGGCCTTTATCTGTGACTTCAAGGCTGTGAAAATTTTTGATTTACTTCTCGGAAAACAATTTTTTCATTTTGTTATATTTTATCCTAATTCTAAATAATACTGTGGATTGGCTTGGTTTCTACTTGTTCGAAATTCATTTTAAATCGAAAATTTAATGACAGTCATTATATTTCATCTTTTTTTTTCGTATTCCTGGTACTGTATGCATAATGGAAACTGTTTTGGAGGAAGTTAACCTTATGGTCATCAATATACATACCGGGTGTAATAGGATCATGGTACACAACCCTTATCTCCCTAAGGGTAAAAATAAATATTTCAAAAAAGGGTTGAACTGTCGTTTCTTATTTGTTGACAGATACATTCCAAGAATTATTCATCTGATAATACATTAGATAGTTAAAATTTTCAGAATGGCCGTCAACCTCATTAGGTAAGTCATTATAAATATGACAAATAAATATTTTAAATGTACCTACACTCATTAAGAGTACCTAAGTCAAACTTTTGTTGGTTATCTGATGATGCCACGTTCATTAAACCATTATTTAACTTTCTAATAGATAACAGAGGTATCCATAAGAATTTGTGAATAAACTAAATTAGGTCCTGATATCAGCAACTAAATTCTTATTGTTCAGGGGTCAGTGATAAATAAATACCACGAAAAAAAAATTATAAAACAAATAAACATTTTAAAAAAACTTCAAGAAAAGCGTCTAACTTTTTCTGCTTATCTGATCACGTTATGGTCATTAAAGCATTATTTAATTATTTACTGATAGATAGTTGAATAATTCTCATACTTTCTTCTTAAAGTTATTCAACTATCTGTTTGTAATTAAAAAATGGATTAATAATTTTTTATGCATGATGTTCTCAGATAAGTCACTATTGTTTGATGACTTCTTACAAGTTTTTTAAAATGTTTATTTGTCAAGCTATTATGGCTCATGAAATGGCATTTAATAATAACTTACTAATAGATGGCTGTAATTCGCTGTTTGAAAGGTACAATATGGTTATTTTCATTTCAAACACATATATGTATATCTAAATACATATTAGACATTCGAATAAAATTTTTTCCTTTTCAAATTACTCGATTGATCCTAGATAAATTTTTTCGATGAAAAGCTACAATGAGTTGTATTATTTACTTCTTGTCACAAATTTCATAGTTTTTATACTTCTCCTCAATGAAAAAGGTCACAGACATAGACAAGATAATTGTCTTGTGTCTGAATGAAAAAAACCAACAATAAAACAATCATTTATCTTTTCAGAGGCAATTACGAATTTCTTGTATAAACGACCTCAAACTGTCTTTGGATTATTATTGGATTTCGTGTTTAAACACCAAATCTTGCGTGCTTCAGGTAATTATCAAAAACTGACTGCACATATTTCAACCATCTTCAATCAAATAGACCGATAGTAGGAGAAGCTCACACGCGAATCAGCTCAAAAAAAACAGTAGGAGTGGCCTTTATCTGTGACTTCAAGGCTGTGAAAATTTTTGATTTACTTCTCGGAAAACAATTTTTTCATTTTGTTATATTTTATCCTAATTCTAAATAATACTGTGGATTGGCTTGGTTTCTACTTGTTCGAAATTCATTTTAAATCGAAAATTAAATGACAGTCATTATATTTCATCTTTTTTTTTCGTATTCCTGGTACTGTATGCATAATGGAAACTGTTTTGGAGGAAGCTAACCTTATGGTCATCAATATACATACCGGGTGTAATAGGATCATGGTACACACCCCTTATCTGCCTTAAATTTGAAGGTTATAGATTGAAATTTAGGATAATAATAATAATAGGTATTTATTTCCAGAATTGTATGTACATTACAAAATGATAAAAACAAGTCACAAATTCCTTACAAAAAAATAAATCAATGAACTAATATATCTATGATATTTGTACATGACAAAAGACTATAAATTCATTTAAAGAATATGGTTCACATTTAATTAACAGTTCGAATAATTGTCTCTTGAAGAGTTTAATTTCTTTAATTGATCTTATTTTTCTAGGTAAATGATTGAACAGTTTCATACTGATTTAGTAATTATTACGCTCTGTACTCGTTAGTCTGTGAATAGGTAATAGATATTCAATCATTATCCTGGTAGGATTCACATTTTTACAATCCTGAAAATAGGAATTGTTCTCAAACAAAAATAACAAGAGTTTATAGATATATAAACCAGGGGAAATTTAATGAAGGAAACATCACTCTTAAATTAAATTTCCCTGTTGGTTTCTTCTTTATTATCTTCTTCATTTTCCTCTTCACTTTCAACACTTTCTTCATCTTCTTCATATTCTTCATCACTGTCCATCTTGTCGAAACGATGTATATTGACATTCTGCCAATTTGTATCGAAGATAGTGAAGGTACCTTCGAAAATTAACGTTGTCCTACACATCGGACAACATTTGGAAGAACTGGAGCACCACCTGTCGATGCATTCTTTGTGAAAACAATGCCTGCAATCGGTTAGGTACAGTTCTCCAGTCAACCTACTCAGACATACGCTGCAGTCTTCCTCAAAAGTTATACCCCTAGGAAAAAAAAAGTACATATTAATTCGCTGTTTGATAGGTACAATATGGTTATCGTTCATTTCATACACATATATTGAACAAAAATTTCTTTATAAAAATGCAACATTCAGAAACTGAAGATAACATTCGATTATATTGTTTCAAAAATAATTAAAGAAAACAATGATGTAAAAGCATTACCTTTCTGTACAGTCGTTGTACAACTTTTCGAAACTGAACTCATATAAATGATCCAAAGACATCTTTTTAGCTTTAAAATTATCTGTTCTGTACTTCACCACTGTTGAACTGATACTAAGCTAGTAAGCGTACCAACACACTTAAGTACTCAAATACGTCAGGCGCGGATCCAGGACCCACTTTTGGGGGGGGGGGGAAATTCTAGATTCTTCCGCCATTTTGGGACGTCATTTTTTTTTGCCGTTCATTAATATGGGTTTTCACAAAATGCATTGAAGGTGGAATGAATAGAATAAAAAATGTCCCCATTCATTTACTTGTATTTTCACATTATATGAAGTAACAAAGTGTATTAATTACATATCGATATTTATTTTGAAGTATCAAACTACTCAAACTGATTTCGAAATTCAATCTAAACAATGTGAAAAGGGAATATGATTTTTATTTTCGTTCAATTATATCTGATTTATTTTATCACCTTGGTAAAAATAAATATTTCAAAAAAGGGTTAAACTGTCGTTTCTTATTTGTTGACAGATACATTCCAAGAATTATTCATCTGATAATACATTAGATAGTTAAAATTTTCAGAATGGCCGTCAACCTCATTAGGTAAGTCATTATAAATATGACAAATAAATATTTTAAATGTACCTACACTCATTAAGAGTACCTAAGTCAAACTTTTGTTGGTTATCTGATGATGCCACGTTCATTAAACCATTATTTAACTTTCTAATAGATAACAGAGGTATCCATAAGAATTTGTGAATAAACTAAATTAGGTCCTGATATCAGCAACTAAATTCTTATTGTTCAGGGGTCAGTGATAAATAAATACCACGAAAAAAAAATTATAAAACAAATAAACATTTTAAAAAAACTTCAAGAAAAGCGTCTAACTTTTTCTGCTTATCTGATCACGTAATGGTCATTAAAGCATTATTTAATTATTTACTGATAGATAGTTGAATAATTCTCATACTTTCTTCTTAAAGTTATTCAACTATCTGTTTGTAATTAAAAAATGGATTAATAATTTTTTATGCATGATGTTATCAGATAAGTCACTATTGTTTGATGACTTCTTACAAGTTTTTTAAAATGTTTATTTGTCAAGCTATTATGGCTCATGAAATGGCATTTAATAATAACTTACTAATAGATGGCTGTAATTCGCTGTTTGAAAGGTACAATATGGTTATTTTCATTTCAAACACATATATGTATATCTAAATACATATTAGACATTCGAATAAAATTTTTTCCTTTTCAAATTACTCGATTGATCCTAGATAAATTTTTTCGATGAAAAGCTACAATGAGTTGTATTATTTACTTCTTGTCACAAATTTCATAGTTTTTATATTTCTCCTCAATGAAAAAGGTCACAGACATAGACAAGATAATTGTCTTGTGTCTGAATGAAAAAAACCAACTATAAAACAATCATTTATCTTTTCAGAGGCAAATACGAGTTTCTTGTATAAACGACCTCAAACTGTCTTTGGATTATTATTGGATTTCGTGTTTAAACACCAAATCTTGCGTGCTTCAGGTAATTATCAAAAACTGACTGCACATATTTCAACCATCTTCAATCAAATAGACCGATAGTAGGAGAAGCTCACACGCGAATCAGCTCAAAAAAAACAGTAGGAGTGGCCTTTATCTGTGACTTCAAGGCTGTGAAAATTTTTGATTTACTTCTCGGAAAACAATTTTTTCATTTTGTTATATTTAATCCTAATTCTAAATAATACTGTGGATTGGCTTGGTTTCTACTTGTTCGAAATTCATTTTAAATCGAAAATTAAATGACAGTCATTATATTTCATCTTTTTTTTTCGTATTCCTGGTACTGTATGCATAATGGAAACTGTTTTGGAGGAAGCTAACCTTATGGTCATCAATATACATACCGGGTGTAATAGGATCATGGTACACACCCCTTATCTCCCTTAAATTTGAAGGTTATAGATTGAAATTTAGGATAATAATAATAATAGGTATTTATTTCCAGAATTGTATGTACATTACAAAATGATAAAAACAAGTCACAAATTCCTTACAAAAAAATAAATCAATGAACTAATATATCTATGATATTTGTACATGACAAAAGACTATAAATTCATTTAAAGAATATGGTTCACATTTAATTAACAGTTCGAATAATTGTCTCTTGAAGAGTTTAATTTCTTTAATTGATCTTATTTTTCTAGGTAAATGATTGAACAGTTTCATACTGATTTAGTAATTATTACGCTCTGTACTCGTTAGTCTGTGAATAGGTAATAGATATTCAATCATTATCCTGGTAGGATTCACATTTTTACAATCCTGAAAATAGGAATTGTTCTCAAACAAAAATAACAAGAGTTTATAGATATATAAACCAGGGGAAATTTAATGAAGGAAACATCACTCTTAAATTAAATTTCCCTGTTGGTTTCTTCTTTATTATCTTCTTCATTTTCCTCTTCACTTTCAACACTTTCTTCATCTTCTTCATATTCTTCATCACTGTCCATCTTGTCGAAACGATGTATATTAACATTCTGCCAATTTGTATCGAAGATAGTGAAGGTACCTTCGAAAATTAACGTTGTCCTACACATCGGACAACATTTGGAAGAACTGGAGCACCACCTGTCGATGCATTCTTTGTGAAAACAATGCCTGCAATCGGTTAGGTACAGTTCTCCAGTCAACCTACTCAGACATACGCTGCAGTCTTCCTCAAAAGTTATACCCCTAGGAAAAAAAAAGTACATATTAATTCGCTGTTTGATAGGTACAATATGGTTATCGTTCATTTCATACACATATATTGAACAAAAATTTCTTTATAAAAATGCAACATTCAGAAACTGAAGATAACATTCGATTATATTGTTTCAAAAATAATTAAAGAAAACAATGATGTAAAAGCATTACCTTTCTGTACAGTCGTTGTACAACTTTTCGAAACTGAACTCATATAAATGATCCAAAGACATCTTTTTAGCTTTAAAATTATCTGTTC
This sequence comes from Harmonia axyridis, assembly GCF_914767665.1. NCBI lineage: Eukaryota > Metazoa > Arthropoda > Insecta > Coleoptera > Coccinellidae > Harmonia > Harmonia axyridis. The sequence goes on along the minus strand of NC_059502.1, from coordinate 52,327,306 downwards.
TGTACTTCACCACTGTTGAACTGATACTAAGCTAGTAAGCGTACCAACACACTTAAGTACTCAAATACGTCAGGCGCGGATCCAGGACCCACTTTTGGGGGGGGGGGAAATTCTAGATTCTTCCGCCATTTTGGGACGTCATTTTTTTTTGCCGTTCATTAATATGGGTTTTCACAAAATGCATTGAAGGTGGAATGAATAGAATAAAAAATGTCCCCATTCATTTACTTGTATTTTCACATTATATGAAGTAACAAAGTGTATTAATTACATATCGATATTTATTTTGAAGTATCAAACTACTCAAACTGATTTCGTTCTTTAGTTGAACGTTTCGAAATTCAATCTAAACAATGTGAAAAGAGAATATGATTTTTATTTTCGTTCAATTATATCTGATTTATTTTATCACCTTGGTAAAAATAAATATTTCAAAAAAGGGTTAAACTGTCGTTTCTTATTTGTTGACAGATACATTCCAAGAATTATTCATCTGATAATACATTAGATAGTTAAAATTTTCAGAATGGCCGTCAACCTCATTAGGTAAGTCATTATAAATATGACAAATAAATATTTTAAATGTACCTACACTCATTAAGAGTACCTAAGTCAAACTTTTGTTGGTTATCTGATGATGCCACGTTCATTAAACCATTATTTAACTTTCTAATAGATAACAGAGGTATCCATAAGAATTTGTGAATAAACTAAATTAGGTCCTGATATCAGCAACTAAATTCTTATTGTTCAGGGGTCAGTGATAAATAAATACCACGAAAAAAAAAATTATAAAACAAATAAACATTTTAAAAAAACTTCAAGAAAAGCGTCTAACTTTTTCTGCTTATCTGATCACGTTATGGTCATTAAAGCATTATTTAATTATTTACTGATAGATAGTTGAATAATTCTCATACTTTCTTCTTAAAGTTATTCAACTATCTGTTTGTAATTAAAAAATGGATTAATAATTTTTTATGCATGATGTTATCAGATAAGTCACTATTGTTTGATGACTTCTTACAAGTTTTTTAAAATGTTTATTTGTCAAGCTATTATGGCTCATGAAATGGCATTTAATAATAACTTACTAATAGATGGCTGTAATTCGCTGTTTGAAAGGTACAATATGGTTATTTTCATTTCAAACACATATATGTATATCTAAATACATATTAGACATTCGAATAAAATTTTTTCCTTTTCAAATTACTCGATTGATCCTAGATAAATTTTTCCGATGAAAAGCTACAATGAGTTGTATTATTTACTTCTTGTCACAAATTTCATAGTTTTTATATTTCTCCTCAATGAAAAAGGTCACAGACATAGACAAGATAATTGTCTTGAGTCTGAATGAAAAAAACCAACAATAAAACAATCATTTATCTTTTCAGAGGCAATTACGAATTTCTTGTATAAACGACCTCAAACTGTCTTTGGATTATTATTGGATTTCGTGTTTAAACACCAAATCTTGCGTGCTTCAGGTAATTATCAAAAACTGACTGCACATATTTCAACCATCTTCAATCAAATAGACCGATAGTAGGAGAAGCTCACACGCGAATCAGCTCAAAAAAAACAGTAGGAGTGGCCTTTATCTGTGACTTCAAGGCTGTGAAAATTTTTGATTTACTTCTCGGAAAACAATTTTTTCATTTTGTTATATTTTATCCTAATTCTAAATAATACTGTGGATTGGCTTGGTTTCTACTTGTTCGAAATTCATTTTAAATCGAAAATTAAATGACAGTCATTATATTTCATCTTTTTTTTTCGTATTCCTGGTACTGTATGCATAATGGAAACTGTTTTGGAGGAAGCTAACCTTATGGTCATCAATATACATACCGGGCGTAATAGGATCATGGTACACACCCCTTATCTCCCTTAAATTTGAAGGTTATAGATTGAAATTTAGGATAATAATAATAATAATAATAGGTATTTATTTCCAGAATTGTATGTACATTACAAAATGATAAAAACAAGTCACAAATTCCTTACAAAAAAATAAATCAATGAACTAATATATCTATGATATTTGTACATGACAAAAGACTATAAATTCATTTAAAGAATATGGTTCACATTTAATTAACAGTTCGAATAATTGTCTCTTGAAGAGTTTAATTTCTTTAATTGATCTTATTTTTCTAGGTAAATGATTGAACAGTTTCATACTGATTTAGTAATTATTACGCTCTGTACTCGTTAGTCTGTGAATAGGTAATAGATATTCAATCATTATCCTGGTAGGATTCACATTTTTACAATCCTGAAAATAGGAATTGTTCTCAAACAAAAATAACAAGAGTTTATAGATATATAAACCAGGGGAAATTTAATGAAGGAAACATCACTCTTAAATTAAATTTCCCTGTTGGTTTCTTCTTTATTATCTTCTTCATTTTCCTCTTCACTTTCAACACTTTCTTCATCTTCTTCATATTCTTCATCACTGTCCATCTTGTCGAAACGATGTATATTGACATTCTGCCAATTTGTATCGAAGATAGTGAAGGTACCTTCGAAAATTAACGTTGTCCTACACATCGGACAACATTTGGAAGAACTGGAGCACCACCTGTCGATGCATTCTTTGTGAAAACAATGCCTGCAATCGGTTAGGTACAGTTCTCCAGTCAACCTACTCAGACATACGCTGCAGTCTTCCTCAAAAGTTATACCCCTAGGAAAAAAAAAGTACATATTAATTCGCTGTTTGATAGGTACAATATGGTTATCGTTCATTTCATACACATATATTGAACAAAAATTTCTTTATAAAAATGCAACATTCAGAAACTGAAGATAACATTCGATTATATTGTTTCAAAAATAATTAAAGAAAACAATGATGTAAAAGCATTACCTTTCTGTACAGTCGTTGTACAACTTTTCGAAACTGAACTCATATAAATGATCCAAAGACATCTTTTTAGCTTTAAAATTATCTGTTCTGTACTTCACCACTGTTGAACTGATACTAAGCTAGTAAGCGTACCAACACACTTAAGTACTCAAATACGTCAGGCGCGGATCCAGGACCCACTTTTGGGGGGGGGGGGGAAATTCTAGATTCTTCCGCCATTTTGGGACGTCATTTTTTTTTGCCGTTCATTAATATGGGTTTTCACAAAATGCATTGAAGGTGGAATGAATAGAATAAAAAATGTCCCCATTCATTTACTTGTATTTTCACATTATATGAAGTAACAAAGTGTATTAATTACATATCGATATTTATTTTGAAGTATCAAACTACTCAAACTGATTTCGTTCTTTAGTTGAACGTTTCGAAATTCAATCTAAACAATGTGAAAAGAGAATATGATTTTTATTTTCGTTCAATTATATCTGATTTATTTTATCACCTTGGTAAAAATAAATATTTCAAAAAAGGGTTAAACTGTCGTTTCTTATTTGTTGACAGATACATTCCAAGAATTATTCATCTGATAATACATTAGATAGTTAAAATTTTCAGAATGGCCGTCAACCTCATTAGGTAAGTCATTATAAATATGACAAATAAATATTTTAAATGTACCTACACTCATTAAGAGTACCTAAGTCAAACTTTTGTTGGTTATCTGATGATGCCACGTTCATTAAACCATTATTTAACTTTCTAATAGATAACAGAGGTATCCATAAGAATTTGTGAATAAACTAAATTAGGTCCTGATATCAGCAACTAAATTCTTATTGTTCAGGGGTCAGTGATAAATAAATACCACGAAAAAAAAATTATAAAACAAATAAACATTTTAAAAAAACTTCAAGAAAAGCGTCTAACTTTTTCTGCTTATCTGATCACGTTATGGTCATTAAAGCATTATTTAATTATTTACTGATAGATAGTTGAATAATTCTCATACTTTCTTCTTAAAGTTATTCAACTATCTGTTTGTAATTAAAAAATGGATTAATAATTTTTTATGCATGATGTTATCAGATAAGTCACTATTGTTTGATGACTTCTTACAAGTTTTTTAAAATGTTTATTTGTCAAGCTATTATGGCTCATGAAATGGCATTTAATAATAACTTACTAATAGATGGCTGTAATTCGCTGTTTGAAAGGTACAATATGGTTATTTTCATTTCAAACACATATATGTATATCTAAATACATATTAGACATTCGAATAAAATTTTTTCCTTTTCAAATTACTCGATTGATCCTAGATAAATTTTTCCGATGAAAAGCTACAATGAGTTGTATTATTTACTTCTTGTCACAAATTTCATAGTTTTTATATTTCTCCTCAATGAAAAAGGTCACAGACATAGACAAGATAATTGTCTTGAGTCTGAATGAAAAAAACCAACAATAAAACAATCATTTATCTTTTCAGAGGCAATTACGAATTTCTTGTATAAACGACCTCAAACTGTCTTTGGATTATTATTGGATTTCGTGTTTAAACACCAAATCTTGCGTGCTTCAGGTAATTATCAAAAACTGACTGCACATATTTCAACCATCTTCAATCAAATAGACCGATAGTAGGAGAAGCTCACACGCGAATCAGCTCAAAAAAAACAGTAGGAGTGGCCTTTATCTGTGACTTCAAGGCTGTGAAAATTTTTGATTTACTTCTCGGAAAACAATTTTTTCATTTTGTTATATTTTATCCTAATTCTAAATAATACTGTGGATTGGCTTGGTTTCTACTTGTTCGAAATTCATTTTAAATCGAAAATTTAATGACAGTCATTATATTTCATCTTTTTTTTTCGTATTCCTGGTACTGTATGCATAATGGAAACTGTTTTGGAGGAAGTTAACCTTATGGTCATCAATATACATACCGGGTGTAATAGGATCATGGTACACAACCCTTATCTCCCTAAGGGTAAAAATAAATATTTCAAAAAAGGGTTGAACTGTCGTTTCTTATTTGTTGACAGATACATTCCAAGAATTATTCATCTGATAATACATTAGATAGTTAAAATTTTCAGAATGGCCGTCAACCTCATTAGGTAAGTCATTATAAATATGACAAATAAATATTTTAAATGTACCTACACTCATTAAGAGTACCTAAGTCAAACTTTTGTTGGTTATCTGATGATGCCACGTTCATTAAACCATTATTTAACTTTCTAATAGATAACAGAGGTATCCATAAGAATTTGTGAATAAACTAAATTAGGTCCTGATATCAGCAACTAAATTCTTATTGTTCAGGGGTCAGTGATAAATAAATACCACGAAAAAAAAATTATAAAACAAATAAACATTTTAAAAAAACTTCAAGAAAAGCGTCTAACTTTTTCTGCTTATCTGATCACGTTATGGTCATTAAAGCATTATTTAATTATTTACTGATAGATAGTTGAATAATTCTCATACTTTCTTCTTAAAGTTATTCAACTATCTGTTTGTAATTAAAAAATGGATTAATAATTTTTTATGCATGATGTTATCAGATAAGTCACTATTGTTTGATGACTTCTTACAAGTTTTTTAAAATGTTTATTTGTCAAGCTATTATGGCTCATGAAATGGCATTTAATAATAACTTACTAATAGATGGCTGTAATTCGCTGTTTGAAAGGTACAATATGGTTATTTTCATTTCAAACACATATATGTATATCTAAATACATATTAGACATTCGAATAAAATTTTTTCCTTTTCAAATTACTCGATTGATCCTAGATAAATTTTTCCGATGAAAAGCTACAATGAGTTGTATTATTTACTTCTTGTCACAAATTTCATAGTTTTTATATTTCTCCTCAATGAAAAAGGTCACAGACATAGACAAGATAATTGTCTTGAGTCTGAATGAAAAAAACCAACAATAAAACAATCATTTATCTTTTCAGAGGCAATTACGAATTTCTTGTATAAACGACCTCAAACTGTCTTTGGATTATTATTGGATTTCGTGTTTAAACACCAAATCTTGCGTGCTTCAGGTAATTATCAAAAACTGACTGCACATATTTCAACCATCTTCAATCAAATAGACCGATAGTAGGAGAAGCTCACACGCGAATCAGCTCAAAAAAAACAGTAGGAGTGGCCTTTATCTGTGACTTCAAGGCTGTGAAAATTTTTGATTTACTTCTCGGAAAACAATTTTTTCATTTTGTTATATTTTATCCTAATTCTAAATAATACTGTGGATTGGCTTGGTTTCTACTTGTTCGAAATTCATTTTAAATCGAAAATTAAATGACAGTCATTATATTTCATCTTTTTTTTTCGTATTCCTGGTACTGTATGCATAATGGAAACTGTTTTGGAGGAAGCTAACCTTATGGTCATCAATATACATACCGGGTGTAATAGGATCATGGTACACACCCCTTATCTCCCTTAAATTTGAAGGTTATAGATTGAAATTTAGGATAATAATAATAATAATAATAATAGGTATTTATTTCCAGAATTGTATGTACATTACAAAATGATAAAAACAAGTCACAAATTCCTTACAAAAAAATAAATCAATGAACTAATATATCTATGATATTTGTACATGACAAAAGACTATAAATTCATTTAAAGAATATGGTTCACATTTAATTAACAGTTCGAATAATTGTCTCTTGAAGAGTTTAATTTCTTTAATTGATCTTATTTTTCTAGGTAAATGATTGAACAGTTTCATACTGATTTAGTAATTATTACGCTCTGTACTCGTTAGTCTGTGAATAGGTAATAGATATTCAATCATTATCCTGGTAGGATTCACATTTTTACAATCCTGAAAATAGGAATTGTTCTCAAACAAAAATAACAAGAGTTTATAGATATATAAACCAGGGGAAATTTAATGAAGGAAACATCACTCTTAAATTAAATTTCCCTGTTGGTTTCTTCTTTATTATATTCTTCATTTTCCTCTTCACTTTCAACACTTTCTTCATCTTCTTCATATTCTTCATCACTGTCCATCTTGTCGAAACGATGTATATTGACATTCTGCCAATTTGTATCGAAGATAGTGAAGGTACCTTCGAAAATTAACGTTGTCCTACACATCGGACAACATTTGGAAGAACTGGAGCACCACCTGTCGATGCATTCTTTGTGAAAACAATGCCTGCAATCGGTTAGGTACAGTTCTCCAGTCAACCTACTCAGACATACGCTGCAGTCTTCCTCAAAAGTTATACCCCTAGGAAAAAAAAAGTACATATTAATTCGCTGTTTGATAGGTACAATATGGTTATCGTTCATTTCATACACATATATTGAACAAAAATTTCTTTATAAAAATGCAACATTCAGAAACTGAAAATAACATTCGATTATATTGTTTCAAAAATAATTAAAGAAAACAATGATGTAAAAGCATTACCTTTCTGTACAGTCGTTGTACAACTTTTCGAAACTGAACTCATATAAATGATCCAAAGACATCTTTTTAGCTTTAAAATTATCTGTTCTGTACTTCACCACTGTTGAACTGATACTAAGCTAGTAAGCGTACCAACACACTTAAGTACTCAAATACGTCAGGCGCGGATCCAGGACCCACTTTTGGGGGGGGGGGGAAATTCTAGATTCTTCCGCCATTTTGGGACGTCATTTTTTTTTGCCGTTCATTAATATGGGTTTTCACAAAATGCATTGAAGGTGGAATGAATAGAATAAAAAATGTCCCCATTCATTTACTTGTATTTTCACATTATATGAAGTAACAAAGTGTATTAATTACATATCGATATTTATTTTGAAGTATCAAACTACTCAAACTGATTTCGTTCTTTAGTTGAACGTTTCGAAATTCAATCTAAACAATGTGAAAAGAGAATATGATTTTTATTTTCGTTCAATTATATCTGATTTATTTTATCACCTTGGTAAAAATAAATATTTCAAAAAAGGGTTAAACTGTCGTTTCTTATTTGTTGACAGATACATTCCAAGAATTATTCATCTGATAATACATTAGATAGTTAAAATTTTCAGAATGGTCGTCAACCTCATTAGGTAAGTCATTATAAATATGACAAATAAATATTTTAAATGTACCTACACTCATTAAGAGTACCTAAGTCAAACTTTTGTTGGTTATCTGATGATGCCACGTTCATTAAACCATTATTTAACTTTCTAATAGATAACAGAGGTATCCATAAGAATTTGTGAATAAACTAAATTAGGTCCTGATATCAGCAACTAAATTCTTATTGTTCAGGGGTCAGTGATAAATAAATACCACGAAAAAAAAATTATAAAACAAATAAACATTTTAAAAAAACTTCAAGAATAGCGTCTAACTTTTTCTGCTTATCTGATCACGTTATGGTCATTAAAGCATTATTTAATTATTTACTGATAGATAGTTGAATAATTCTCATACTTTCTTCTTAAAGTTATTCAACTATCTGTTTGTAATTAAAAAATGGATTAATAATTTTTTATGCATGATGTTATCAGATAAGTCACTATTGTTTGATGACTTCTTACAAGTTTTTTAAAATGTGTATTTGTCAAGCTATTATGGCTCATGAAATGGCATTTAATAATAACTTAGTAATAGATGGCTGTAATTCGCTGTTTGAAAGGTACAATATGGTTATTTTCATTTCAAACACATATATGTATATCTAAATACATATTAGACATTCGAATAAAATTTTTTCCTTTTCAAATTACTCGATTGATCCTAGATAAATTTTTCCGATGAAAAGCTACAATGAGTTGTATTATTTACTTCTTGTCACAAATTTCATAGTTTTTATATTTCTCCTCAATGAAAAAGGTCACAGACATAGACAAGATAATTGTCTTGAGTCTGAATGAAAAAAACCAACAATAAAACAATCATTTATCTTTTCAGAGGCAATTACGAATTTCTTGTATAAACGACCTCAAACTGTCTTTGGATTATTATTGGTTTTCGTGTTTAAACACCAAATCTTGCGTGCTTCAGGTAATTATCAAAAACTGACTGCACATATTTCAACCATCTTCAATCAAATAGACCGATAGTAGGAGAAGCTCACACGCGAATCAGCTCAAAAAAAACAGTAGGAGTGGCCTTTATCTGTGACTTCAAGGCTGTGAAAATTTTTGATTTACTTCTCGGAAAACAATTTTTTCATTTTGTTATATTTTATCCTAATTCTAAATAATACTGTGGATTGGCTTGGTTTCTACTTGTTCGAAATTCATTTTAAATCGAAAATTAAATGACAGTCATTATATTTCATCTTTTTTTTTCGTATTCCTGGTACTGTTTGCATAATGGAAACTGTTTTGGAGGAAGCTAACCTTATGGTCATCAATATACATACCGGGTGTAATAGGATCATGGTACACACCCCTTATCTCCCTAAGGGTAAAAATAAATATTTCAAAAAAGGGTTAAACTGTCGTTTCTTATTTGTTGACAGATACATTCCAAGAATTATTCATCTGATAATACATTAGATAGTTAAAATTTTCAGAATGGCCGTCAACCTCATTAGGTAAGTCATTATAAATATGACAAATAAATATTTTAAATGTACCTACACTCATTAAGAGTACCTAAGTCAAACTTTTGTTGGTTATCTGATGATGCCACGTTCATTAAACCATTATTTAACTTTCTAATAGATAACAGAGGTATCCATAAGAATTTGTGAATAAACTAAATTAGGTCCTGATATCAGCAACTAAATTCTTATTGTTCAGGGGTCAGTGATAAATAAATACCACGAAAAAAAAATTATAAAACAAATAAACATTTTAAAAAAACTTCAAGAAAAGCGTCTAACTTTTTCTGCTTATCTGATCACGTTATGGTCATTAAAGCATTATTTAATTATTTACTGATAGATAGTTGAATAATTCTCATACTTTCTTCTTAAAGTTATTCAACTATCTGTTTGTAATTAAAAAATGGATTAATAATTTTTTATGCATGATGTTATCAGATAAGTCACTATTGTTTGATGACTTCTTACAAGTTTTTTAAAATGTTTATTTGTCAAGCTATTATGGCTCATGAAATGGCATTTAATAATAACTTACTAATAGATGGCTGTAATTCGCTGTTTGAAAGGTACAATATGGTTATTTTCATTTCAAACACATATATGTATATCTAAATACATATTAGACATTCGAATAAAATTTTTTCCTTTTCAAATTACTCGATTGATCCTAGATAAATTTTTCCGATGAAAAGCTACAATGAGTTGTATTATTTACTTCTTGTCACAAATTTCATAGTTTTTATATTTCTCCTCAATGAAAAAGGTCACAGACATAGACAAGATAATTGTCTTGAGTCTGAATGAAAAAAACCAACAATAAAACAATCATTTATCTTTTCAGAGGCAATTACGAATTTCTTGTATAAACGACCTCAAACTGTCTTTGGATTATTATTGGATTTCGTGTTTAAACACCAAATCTTGCGTGCTTCAGGTAATTATCAAAAACTGACTGCACATATTTCAACCATCTTCAATCAAATAGACCGATAGTAGGAGAAGCTCACACGCGAATCAGCTCAAAAAAAACAGTAGGAGTGGCCTTTATCTGTGACTTCAAGGCTGTGAAAATTTTTGATTTACTTCTCGGAAAACAATTTTTTCATTTTGTTATATTTTATCCTAATTCTAAATAATACTGTGGATTGGCTTGGTTTCTACTTGTTCGAAATTCATTTTAAATCGAAAATTAAATGACAGTCATTATATTTCATCTTTTTTTTTCGTATTCCTGGTACTGTATGCATAATGGAAACTGTTTTGGAGGAAGCTAACCTTATGGTCATCAATATACATACCGGGTGTAATAGGATCATGGTACACACCCCTTATCTCCCTTAAATTTGAAGGTTATAGATTGAAATTTAGGATAATAATAATAATAATAATAATAATAATAGGTATTTATTTCCAGAATTGTATGTACATTACAAAATGATAAAAACAAGTCACAAATTCCTTACAAAAAAATAAATCAATGAACTAATATATCTATGATATTTGTACATGACAAAAGACTATAAATTCATTTAAAGAATATGGTTCACATTTAATTAACAGTTCGAATAATTGTCTCTTGAATAGTTTAATTTCTTTTATTGATCTTATTTTTCTAGGTAAATGATTGAACAGTTTCATACTGATTTAGTAATTATTACGCTCTGTACTCGTTAGTCTGTGAATAGGTAATAGATATTCAATCATTATCCTGGTAGGATTCACATTTTTACAATCCTGAAAATAGGAATTGTTCTCAAACAAAAATAACAAGAGTTTATAGATATATAAACCAGGGGAAATTTAATGAAGGAAACATCACTCTTAAATTAAATTTCCCTGTTGGTTTCTTCTTTATTATCTTCTTCATTTTCCTCTTCACTTTCAACACTTTCTTCATCTTCTTCATATTCTTCATCACTGTCCATCTTGTCGAAACGATGTATATTGACATTCTGCCAATTTGTATCGAAGATAGTGAAGGTACCTTCGAAAATTAACGTTGTCCTACACATCGGACAACATTTGGAAGAACTGGAGCACCACCTGTCGATGCATTCTTTGTGAAAACAATGCCTGCAATCGGTTAGGTACAGTTCTCCAGTCAACCTACTCAGACATACGCTGCAGTCTTCCTCAAAAGTTATACCCCTAGGAAAAAAAAAGTACATATTAATTCGCTGTTTGATAGGTACAATATGGTTATCGTTCATTTCATACACATATATTGAACAAAAATTTCTTTATAAAAATGCAACATTCAGAAACTGAAGATAACATTCGATTATATTGTTTCAAAAATAATTAAAGAAAACAATGATGTAAAAGCATTACCTTTCTGTACAGTCGTTGTACAACTTTTCGAAACTGAACTCATATAAATGATCCAAAGACATCTTTTTAGCTTTAAAATTATCTGTTCTGTACTTCACCACTGTTGAACTGATACTAAGCTAGTAAGCGTACCAACACACTTAAGTACTCAAATACGTCAGGCGCGGATCCAGGACCCACTTTTGGGGGGGGGGGAAATTCTAGATTCTTCCGCCATTTTGGGACGTCATTTTTTTTTGCCGTTCATTAATATGGGTTTTCACAAAATGCATTGAAGGTGGAATGAATAGAATAAAAAATGTCCCCATTCATTTACTTGTATTTTCACATTATATGAAGTAACAAAGTGTATTAATTACATATCGATATTTATTTTGAAGTATCAAACTACTCAAACTGATTTCGTTCTTTAGTTGAACGTTTCGAAATTCAATCTAAACAATGTGAAAAGAGAATATGATTTTTATTTTCGTTCAATTATATCTGATTTATTTTATCACCTTGGTAAAAATAAATATTTCAAAAAAGGGTTAAACTGTCGTTTCTTATTTGTTGACAGATACATTCCAAGAATTATTCATCTGATAATACATTAGATAGTTAAAATTTTCAGAATGGCCGTCAACCTCATTAGGTAAGTCATTATAAATATGACAAATAAATATTTTAAATGTACCTACACTCATTAAGAGTACCTAAATCAAACTTTTGTTGGTTATCTGATGATGCCACGTTCATTAAACCATTATTTAACTTTCTAATAGATAACAGAGGTATCCATAAGAATTTGTGAATAAACTAAATTAGGTCCTGATATCAGCAACTAAATTCTTATTGTTCAGGGGTCAGTGATAAATAAATACCACGAAAAAAAAATTATAAAACAAATAAACATTTTAAAAAAACTTCAAGAAAAGCGTCTAACTTTTTCTGCTTATCTGATCACGTTATGGTCATTAAAGCATTATTTAATTATTTACTGATAGATAGTTGAATAATTCTCATACTTTCTTCTTAAAGTTATTCAACTATCTGTTTGTAATTAAAAAATGGATTAATAATTTTTTATGCATGATGTTATCAGATAAGTCACTATTGTTTGATGACTTCTTACAAGTTTTTTAAAATGTTTATTTGTCAAGCTATTATGGCTCATGAAATGGCATTTAATAATAACTTACTAATAGATGGCTGTAATTCGCTGTTTGAAAGGTACAATATGGTTATTTTCATTTCAAACACATATATGTATATCTAAATACATATTAGACATTCGAATAAAATTTTTTCCTTTTCAAATTACTCGATTGATCCTAGATAAATTTTTCCGATGAAAAGCTACAATGAGTTGTATTATTTACTTCTTGTCACAAATTTCATAGTTTTTATATTTCTCCTCAATGAAAAAGGTCACAGACATAGACAAGATAATTGTCTTGAGTCTGAATGAAAAAAACCAACAATAAAACAATCATTTATCTTTTCAGAGGCAATTACGAATTTCTTGTATAAACGACCTCAAACTGTCTTTGGATTATTATTGGATTTCGTGTTTAAACACCAAATCTTGCGTGCTTCAGGTAATTATCAAAAACTGACTGCACATATTTCAACCATCTTCAATCAAATAGACCGATAGTAGGAGAAGCTCACACGCGAATCAGCTCAAAAAAAACAGTAGGAGTGGCCTTTATCTGTGACTTCAAGGCTGTGAAAATTTTTGATTTACTTCTCGGAAAACAATTTTTTCATTTTGTTATATTTTATCCTAATTCTAAATAATACTGTGGATTGGCTTGGTTTCTACTTGTTCGAAATTCATTTTAAATCGAAAATTAAATGACAGTCATTATATTTCATCTTTTTTTTTCGTATTCCTGGTACTGTATGCATAATGGAAACTGTTTTGGAGGAAGCTAACCTTATGGTCATCAATATACATACCGGGTGTAATAGGATCATGGTACACACCCCTTATCTCCCTTAAATTTGAAGGTTATAGATTGAAATTTAGGATAATAATAATAATAATAATAATAGGTATTTATTTCCAGAATTGTATGTACATTACAAAATGATAAAAACAAGTCACAAATTCCTTACAAAAAAATAAATCAATGAACTAATATATCTATGATATTTGTACATGACAAAAGACTATAAATTCATTTAAAGAATATGGTTCACATTTAATTAACAGTTCGAATAATTGTCTCTTGAAGAGTTTAATTTCTTTAATTGATCTTATTTTTCTAGGTAAATGTTCGAACAGTTTCATACTGATTTAGTAATTATTACGCTCTGTACTCGTTAGTCTGTGAATAGGTAATAGATATTCAATCATTATCCTGGTAGGATTCACATTTTTACAATCCTGAAAATAGGAATTGTTCTCAAACAAAAATAACAAGAGTTTATAGATATATAAACCAGGGGAAATTTAATGAAGGAAACATCACTCTTAAATTAAATTTCCCTGTTGGTTTCTTCTTTATTATCTTCTTCATTTTCCTCTTCACTTTCAACACTTTCTTCATCTTCTTCATATTCTTCATCACTGTCCATCTTGTCGAAACGATGTATATTGACATTCTGCCAATTTGTATCGAAGATAGTGAAGGTACCTTCGAAAATTAACGTTGTCCTACACATCGGACAACATTTGGAAGAACTGGAGCACCACCTGTCGATGCATTCTTTGTGAAAACAATGCCTGCAATCGGTTAGGTACAGTTCTCCAGTCAACCTACTCAGACATACGCTGCAGTCTTCCTCAAAAGTTATACCCCTAGGAAAAAAAAAGTACATATTAATTCGCTGTTTGATAGGTACAATATGGTTATCGTTCATTTCATACACATATATTGAACAAAAATTTCTTTATAAAAATGCAACATTCAGAAACTGAAGATAACATTCGATTATATTGTTTCAAAAATAATTAAAGAAAACAATGATGTAAAAGCATTACCTTTCTGTACAGTCGTTGTACAACTTTTCGAAACTGAACTCATATAAATGATCCAAAGACATCTTTTTAGCTTTAAAATTATCTGTTCTGTACTTCACCACTGTTAAACTGATACTAAGCTAGTAAGCGTACCAACACACTTAAGTACTCAAATACGTCATGCGCGGATCCAGGACCCACTTTTGGGGGGGGGGAAATTCTAGATTCTTCCGCCATTTTGGGACGTCATTTTTTTTTGCCGTTCATTAATATGGGTTTTCACAAAATGCATTGAAGTTGGAATGAATAGAATAAAAAATGTCCCCATTCATTTACTTGTATTTTCACATTATAAGAAGTAACAAAGTGTATTAATTTTTTGATATTTTCCATTTCACTTGTGTTCAGTAGGTTATGTCATTTAATCATGGAAAGATACAAGCTTTCACTTCAAAATGGACCACTTTTTACTTCAAAATGACACTAGGTTCATTCAGCATGAAAGAAACCGAATGGATTGAATAAAACTCCAAATCAGCTTTTATACAGGGTGTTCCTAAATTGAAGGATGGGCACCCAAACTCTTTGTTTTCCATATACAGGGTGTTGAAGTTTGATTTTTTCAAGTTTTTTCTCATAGCACCTGTCCTTTACAAGATATTGACCTTGAATTTGGCATGGATATTCTAATTTAAAGTTTTCATTATGTAATGAAAGTAAAAATTTCAAACTATTCTCTAGTACCTAATACTCAGAAAAATCCAAATAATAACGAAGATCTAGTTAGTAAGGTATGATATAGCTATGAATAAATTTATTATAAGTGGCACTCGCCTTTCAGGCTCGTACCACAAACTTCCACACTCGCGAGAAATGTTGGACTTTCCCCACTTGTTGCACAATATACTAATCTATCATAGAGGAGAATAATAAGATTCAGATGACGAGATTCAGTTGAAAACGACATATTTAGTAGTTTGCTCCCATTTTTATCGAGTATTTTCGTTAAGCAGAATTTCAATTTTGAAATTCTACATATCGATATTTATTTTAGAGCATCAAATTCGATATTTTTTTAATATTTCGCATCATGAATTCGACCACACGAAACATATTATGATCTAGTTGCATTAGTCAAAAATTCTGATTTATCGTGACCAGAACCTGTTGAAACCACCTGTTGATATTTGAAAGCAGCCGTTGAATAATATTAATATTTTATTGTTTTCATTTATTTCTGGAGCTCTCAGCAATATTGAGTCATAACTTTTATATCGATGTCCAGAAATTCAAAACAGCTACATAGGTATCGAAAATATTCGATATTTATTTTAGAATGTCAAATTCGATATTTTTTAATTTTTCGCATTATGATTTCGATCACAGAAAACCTATTATGCTCTAGTTCCATTAGTTGAAAATCCTGATTTATCGTCACAATATTCAGTTAAATACGACATATTCAGTAGTTTGCTCCTATTATTATGGAATACTTTCGTTATTAATTATAATATATATTATAATTTCAGTTTTGAAATTCTACATATCGATATTTATTTTGAAGTATCAAACTACTCAAACTGATTTCGTTCTTTAGTTGAACGTTTCGAAATTCAACCTAAACAATGTGAAAAGAGAATATGATTTTTATTTTCGTTCAATTATATCTGATTTATTTTATCACTCTGGTAAAAATAAATATTTTAAAAAAGGGTTAAACTGTCGTTTCTTATTTGTTGTGCAACGATTTTGCACGCTTCATTCCATGTTACGCTACTGGAATTTTTGAAGACGCGGTAATTTGTCAATTAATCGTTTCATATCGTGTACTTTCGGTCGGAACGCAGATGCGCGTTTCTGGAGAGAATTTTCTGAAAGATTTTCAATGATGATTGAGACTCCAGCAAGAATAAGTACCTCAGATTTAGATTTCAGTCATTATTAATTTAATTTGAGACTCGGAATCTTATTTATCGGCGAGAATTGTGTCGGGATTCTCGGTAAGTGTTAACATGAATATTAGTATTCAACAAGTAATAATCTCACCAGAATGAATCAATTTAATTTGAAACAGTAGTTTTTTTTTAGAGTCATCCATCTTGTCGAAACGTATTTCAGGTTTGGTAGAATTCTTTTTGTGTCAAATAATGTCAGCAAAACTCCTTCTCAGGTTTATTTGATAATAAATGTAATGATTTCTTTGTAATTTCTTGGTTAGAAATCCGAGAAGGAGTTGTAAATTCAGTTAACATATTCTGATATCATTTTTGTTCATTTTCTCAAAGCACCTCCCGTGGGATTAGAACGAAGAAAACCTCCCGTGGGATTGGAACGAAGAAACCTCCCGTGAGATTAGAACGAAGAAACCTCCCGTGGGATTAGAACAAAGAAAACCTTTCTTGGGATTGATAGATATCAAGAACTACTTCCTTGAGATACAGAATTTCGAATAGTACGTATGTTAGACCACTTTAGTTCCTGAATCTGAGAGAATACCTGCGAAATACCTGGCATTATCACAACAACTTCGTTGAATGGGGATTGGAGTACTATAGCTTCCTGATAGGAATTGGTGTTCAGAAGGCTGAAGATAGTTTACAGAAGTGGTTCCATTCTAGTAGCAGAGTGGCTCATTTAAAATCGTTTTAAGTTAAGTTTCTATTTTATTATTTGTTTGGAGTGAAAAGGATCGATCATTGTATATTTTAATTTTATTAAATTTGTAAAAACCTGGGTAGGAGTTTTGTTGCCAAATAAGCCAAACCACCCCTAGAAATTAGTCCTCAGAGTCTCATGGGCAATTGTAACGTTACAGTTGACAGATACATTCCAAGAATTATTTATCTGATAATACATTAGATAGTTAAAATTTTTAGAATGGCCATCAACCTCATTAGGTAAGTCATTATAAATATGACAAATAAATATTTTAAATATTTATTCAGCACCGAACGTGAGCGAGGCTACGGGAAGATTTATCAAAACGTTTACATACTTGACAGACAAAAACTCAAGACGAATAATCAAAAAAAATATTAAACGAAAAGAATGGATAACTGAAGGCATAATAAAATCAATTAACGAGAAAAATAGTATGTATAAAAAAATCAAATCGGAAAAATGTATGGACGAGAATCTCAATGAGAATTATAAGAGATATAAAAAACATTTAGAAAAATTAATTAAAATCGCTAAAATAAATTATTATGAAAACGAAATACAAAAACATAAAAATGACCCCCAATAGTTGTGGAGGGTCATAACAGATAAAAAACTCAATCAGCAACAGATTTCCTCAATTATGCAAGATAATATTACATTAACGGAAAGAACTAAAATAGCGGAAACTTTTAACGCGTATTTTTCTAGCATAGGCACACAACTGGCAAATAAAATAAAAAAGAAAAAAACAAAATTTAATAATTCAGAATCACCTAACCAACTCAAGTTAAATTTTGATCCTTGTGATGAGCAAGAGATATTGAAAGTAATAGAGTCACTAAAAGCGAATAAATCTCCAGGTATTTATGGTATCCAAGTGACACTACTTAAGAGAATTGCCAAAAGTATAGTCGCTCCCCTTAGGTTTCTAGTGAATTTCTCTATGCAGACGGGTATGTTTCCGGTTTCTTTAAAAACAACACTGTAGGATTTCACGTATACCTACTTATGCGTTTCGTCCCTGGCACACACACCGGACTCATCAGTGTGACTTTGGTATAATTGTGTGTGCCGTGTCACAGACGCTTGGGGAATTTATTATTATCGGGAGCCGCCGGGATTCGAACCCGGGACCTGGTCGCATCTCGGTCCGTGAGTCTACCTCTTAACCTCTAGGCTACCGAATGCTGTGTATATAGTTGCTATGTGGAGCTTTATGACGAGCCGCCACATGACTCCCTCCCCAGTGACGGAGGAACGAAACTTATGCGTGTTACGAGGTCATCGGTGCAGCTGGGTGATTGCCGCCTAATCAGAGCTGCACCTCGCAGGCATCGTACGGACGGTGAATGCCGCCTATTCACGTCCGGCATACCGCGGCAGACCAAGGAGCACGTATTGCACGTCATGGGAATGGGCGTCTAGAGTTCCGTTTGGAAATTGCAGATATATGGGAGCTACGCATCAACCTTCTGCTTTCCAGGACACATCGTTTAGATGGCCATTCCCATCACGTCGGGCTTGCTTGCTGTGACGACGGAAACACGAGGCTCGGCGTGCCATCGGCTCTAGTGTCCGATGGACACCCCAGTAGCCGTAACGTTGAGTGGGGCAGTGAGTCGCCTCTGCGCTCCAACGCCGCAGTTTTCCGCCATCACGTCGGGGTCACCAATGTAGCGAGTCGTTCTCGAGCTAATATTTAGGTGCGCCCTCTCCCGGGGGTATTGTGTTTCGTCCCGAGATCGCTGGTGGACTCATCGGTTAGGCTATCCAGCGATCTCTGCCTAAGACACACCTTCCCACCCATCGGGTGAGAAGTGAATCGGTTGCTTTGCGTCGACCCCTTTAAATCCGCCGGGGCCGATGTTGTGTGGCGCATTACGACCATGGCGCCATCTCTGAGCAAACCGAGTCACTACACACCCCCTCACCAGTAACCAAGACCCTCCTGAGGAGGAGGTACGCAGGTGGTCCCAGGGGGGAGAGAGCGCTTGCGTGCTGTGATGACGGAAACACGAGGCTCGGCGTGCCATCGGCTCTAGTGTCCGATGGACACCCCAGTAGCCGTAACGTTGAGCGGGGCAGTGAGTCGCCTCTGCGCTCCAACGCCGCAGTTTTCCGCCATCACGTCGGGGTCACCAATGTAGGATTTCACGTATACCTACTTATGCGTTTCGTCCCTGGCACACACACCGGACTCATCAGTGTGACTTTGGTATAATTGTGTGTGCCGTGTCACAGACGCTTGGGGAATTTATTATTATCGGGAGCCGCCGGGATTCGAACCCGGGACCTGGTCGCATCTCGGTCCGTGAGTCTACCTCTTAACCTCTAGGCTACCGAATGCTGTGTATATAGTTGCTATGTGGAGCTTTATGACGAGCCGCCACAACACTTATAAAACCAATACACAAAGCAGGAGATAAATCGTCCGTAAATAATTATCGCCCAATATCACTAGTATCAAATATCTCAAAAATATTTGAAAGAATAATACATAATAGAGTCACGAAGTTTCTGGAAGGGTGCAAAATTTTGAGTGAGAGGCAGTTCGGTTTTAGGGTCGGGAAATCCACACAGGATGCTATAGCGGCACTAACAGGTGAAATATATAGATGTCTGGATATGTCGAGACCATGTCTGGGTGTGTTCGTGGATTTAGCCAAAGCCTTCGACACGGTCAGTCATGACGGATTGCTTGACACTCTGAGTGCATGGGTGTCGAGGGTAGTCCACTCAACTGGTTTAGAAGCTATCTGATAGGTAGAAAGCAATGCGTCCAAGTTGGAGAATCGATAAGCTCACTATCAGACATACATTATGGAGTGCCTCAGGGAACAATATTGGGCCCTGTTCTTTTTAATATTTACATTAACTCGATGTTTTCATTGCGCACCAGGGGGAAACTATTTGCATTTGCGGACGATACTGCAGTATTTTATGAGGGAGATAGCTGGGAACAACTAAAGAGTATGGTAGAAATGGACTTCAAGGACATAATTCAGTTTCTTAATTATAAGGTTTTAACAATAAACAAGCAGAAAACAAAATTTATGCTGTTTTCCAATAGCTCAACTGTGTTGCCTGAGTATAGAACGTTAAATGTTGAGGATGACTTCACAATTCATTCAGCAGATCATATAAAATATCTAGGTGTAATATTGGACCCATATTTGAGATGGAATTTTCAAGTCGATAACGTTGTGAAGAAAATTCGGAAAATGATACCTAGATTCAGGTTTTTTAAAGAATTCTGTAACCCTCAGTTGTTGAGAACATTGTACTTGGTTTTGGTTCAACCCCTTTTGGTATATGGCCTACTTGGATGGGGAGGGGTAGTGAAACATTATTTACTTAAGCTCGAGGTAACACAGAAATGGTTGTTAAAGATAATATACAATAAACCATATCGCTATCCGAGTGAAAAACTGTTCCAAGAATCTGCTGTTATGAATCTTCGACAGCTGTATATGCTCGTGCTTGCTGTGCATCAATTTAAAAACATTTCGTCTGCGGAATTTAACGAGCATTTGCATGGAACGCGACACAGAGGACGAATGATTTTAATACCTAGAACAATGAAAACCATAGGACAACGATCGCACACATTTTTATCCCCTCGAGTGTACAATTACATACCAGCGTGTATTAAAGCAAGTAATAGCTTAAAAATTTTTAAATTAAAATTGAAAACGTGGATAGGAAACTTAAGTTCTCAAGAAGTTACGAATTTGTTGGATATTAAGAACTCGTATGTCCATACCTGAAATGTTGGGGGGAACCTTGGTCACAACAGCGGATTAATTGCATATTGGGCTCCTGATGCCTTGTAATGTGGTGTTAATAAAATGTTGTGTATATAGTCTATTAGATATTTGAGTGTATATATATTGTGTACATGAAGAGTAGAACAAATAATTTCAATGTAGATGCCTCAAACAAGGTGCCTACGCACCTTCGAGGTAAAGAATAGTTTATTGATTTACCTTTGTATCCATATTTAGGTTGAATTGTACTCAAATATGTTTGGTATAAGAAACTGTACTCTGAAAAATGTTTTAATTTTGCTCAATAAAACTTATAATAATAATAATATACCTACACACATTAAGAGTACCTAAGTCAAACTTTTGTTGGTTATCTGATGACGCCACGTTCATTAAACCATTATTCAACCCTTAATTACTACACAAAAATTTTGTAACATAAGTACTACGGTGGGTCAATTTGACCCGATTTCTAGATAGATATTAACAAAAGAAAACAAACGATATTTTTACATTTTATTCGGGAATAATAATTTTCAAATATTAATTTTTAACTCAAGTATTTTATTCGGTATTTTTGCATAAGGGGCAAACATTTATGGCACATTCTTTGCAAATCTGTTTTTTACACATCGAACAGAAGGTGTTTTTTTTTCGATGGACAAATGGCACATCTCTTTCTTTTCGAAGTTCCTACCCGAGGCTGAGGCTCTAGTGGATGGGAAATCTCAAAATCAAATATGTTCGCTGCTAAATTTCGAAGTTTGAGTGATATCTTAGGGTTAGATATCCTGGTTACTACATGTGATCTACACAACTCCTTGGCTAATGTTTTCAGGAAGTCTATTCTCGTTAGTTCCTTTCCGGTGGGTGAAAGCTGATAAAGAACTCTGGCATTCACTCCAGAAACATTCAAAATCATGTGAAATATTGCCATTGGCCATCTGCGAGTTCTTCTTGATGTACTGTAGTTTGCGCATTTTTGATCTAATGCGTCTACGCCAGCCTTCGTACTGTTGTAAAATAATATAATATCTGGCTTCTTGCTTTTTTCATCAACTTTATCATCTGAGTGCATAGAGGATAATAAAATCACAGATTTGTTTTTCTTCGGAACATGAGCAACAATCGTCAAATCAGAAGTGAACCCAAATAGGGAGCTTCCAATTTCCTTTCCTCTGGACGGTAGAAATTCTGGTGGAATGAAAGCTTTATTTTTCCTCAAAGTACCTACTAACGTCAACTTCTCTTTTTTCAGGGCATTTGCAAGTTCTAATGAGGTGTACCAATTATCGGTAGTTATATTTCTATTGGACCCTTTCACAGGTTCAATCAACCTCATAACCACTTGTGTTGGAAGGGATAGTTTCTCTCCTTTTTCCAAACAAGCCTTACTTGGTGTCTGTTTTCCACAATATATTTCCGTGTTCACCATGTAATGTGTTTTTGCATCTGCTAAAACCTGTATCTTGATCCCATATTTAGCAGGCTTACTTGGCATGAACATTCGGAATCCACAGCAACCTCTGAATGGAACTAGCATTTCATCTATCGTCAAATGTAGAAAAGGAGAATAACAACTCTTTGAATTATGGACGAATTGATTAAATAACTCAGATATTGCGGCCAACTTGTTTTCCTTCAGTCTTTCCTTCCTTGTACTATCATCATCGAATCGAATACAGGAGAGCAAGAAAGAAAACCTTGCAAGTGACATAGTGCACCTGAATATGTCTCTGCCCGTTCCATCATTGGCCCATAGAGATCTGAGATCCTCATGTCCTGATTTAAGAATGCCTGTTAAATAGAGCAGACCAATGAAAGCCTCTATCTTCTTGGTCTGTATTATGAATGAAGGAAGCAGAGAACTGCGATCGGCAATTTCTCCTTCTTTTGAACATTTTATATTTCAGTTGCATATTCTGTATTTTGGAGTTTGTATGTTTTGTGATTTTCTTGAGCATTGCGTCCGAAAAAATTAGTTTCCAGGCTTGCAAAACTGTTGAGAGTGGATTTTTTTTTGCGTCTCCCTTCAAGCCAGGCATTATTGTATAAATATTTTTCTTTTGGGTTTTACCTCTTGTTGGTGCATTTTTCGACCATTTCGTTTTGTCTTTGCCATAAAAAGCTTGACGATTATATTCGTCAACTTCTTTAGTCTTTCTCTCTGCACCTTCAGATTCTTGTTCATTATCATGCCATTCAAGTTCGCTATCACTGTCATGTTCGCTTATTTCTTCATGATCACTCTCCCCAGGTTCACTCCTATCTCCTTCATCTAGAATAGCTTCAGTAGCAGCTACTCTGTCTTGCACTTCGAAAATATTTTCATCTTCTTCTGAATTTTCTGTGGAATTACAATCCTCCCAGAACTGTTCATCTTCAACAATTTGTAGGATTTCAGCTTCATTGAGTGGCCTATTCATACTGTAGAAAAAAAAACAAGATCAATGAATTGATATTGATATAAATTTGGAATGATTCATTCATCCAATTGAATATAAAACGTACCTCATATTCCATATAACACTACCGTTCAAACTACGCACGGGTCAATTTGACCCAAATACAGCAATATCAGCAAACAGGGAACGCACACAGCTCGAATAACACGTCAGAACAGAGATTATGTAGGGCTAGGGAATACTAGAAGAATTACCCCACTACTCACACGCGAAACTAAGAATTTCGGCTCGTCGTCGTGTGGGTCAAAATGACCCGTCCGTAGTGACTAAGGGTTAACTTTCTAATAGATAACATAGGTATCCATAAGAATTTGTGAATAAACTAAATTAGGTCCTGATATCAGCAACTAAATTCTTATTGTTCAGGGGTCAGTGATAAATAAATACCACGAAAAAAAAATTATAAAACGAATAAACATTTTAAAAAAACTTCAAGAAAAGCGTCTAACTTTTTCTGCTTATCTCATCACGTTATGGTCATTGAAGCATTATTTAATTATTTACTGATAGATAGTTGAATAATTCTCATACTTTCTTCTTAAAGTTATTCAACTATCTGTTTGTAATTGAAAAATGGATTAATAATTTTTTATGCATGATGTTATCAGATAAGTCACTATTGTTTGATGACTTCTTACAAGTTTTTTAAAATGTTCATTTGTCAAGCTATTATGGCTCATGAAATGGCATTTAATAATAACTTACCAATAGATGGCTGTAATTCGCTGTTTGAAAGGTACAATATGGTTATTTTCATTTCAAACACATATATGTATATCTAAATACATATTAGACATTCGAATAAAATTTTTTCCTTTTCAAATTACTCGATTGATCCTAGATAAATTTTTCCGATGAAAAGCTACAATGAGTTGTATTATTTACTTCTTGTCACAAATTTCATAGTTTTTATATTTCTCCTCAATGAAAAAGGTCACAGACATAGACAAGATAATTGTCTTGAGTCTGAATGAAAAAAACCAACAATAAAACAATCATTTATCTTTTCAGAGGCAATTATGAATTTCTTGTATAAACGACCTCAAACTGTCTTTGGATTATTATTGGATTTCGTGTTTAAACACCAAATCTTGCGTGCTTCAGGTAATTATCAAAAACTGACTGCACATATTTCAACCATCTTCAATCAAATAGACCGATAGTAGGAGAAGCTCACACGCGAATCAGCTCAAAAAAAACAGTAGGAGTGGCCTTTATCTGTGACTTCAAGGCTGTGAAAATTTTTGATTTACTTCTCGGAAAACAATTTTTTCATTTTGTTATATTTTATCCTAATTCTAAATAATACTGTGGATTGGCTTGGTTTCTACTTGTTCGAAATTCATTTTAAATCGAAAATTAAATGACAGTCATTATATTTCATCTTTTTTTTTCGTATTCCTGGTACTGTATGCATAATGGAAACTGTTTTGGAGGAAGCCAACCTTATGGTCATCAATATACATACCGGGTGTAATAGGATCATGGTACACACCCCTTATCTCCCTTAAATTTGAAGGTTATAGATTGAAATTTAGGATAATAATAATAATAATAATAGGTATTTATTTCCAGAATTGTATGTACATTACAAAATGATAAAAACAAGTCACAAATTCCTTACAAAAAAATAAATCAATGAACTAATATATCTATGATATTTTTACATGACAAAAGACTATAAATTCATTTAAAGAATATGGTTCACATTTAATTAACAGTTCGAATAATTGTCTCTTGAAGAGTTTAATTTCTTTAATTGATCTTATTTTTCTAGGTAAATGATTGAACAGTTTCATACTGATTTAGTAATTATTACGCTCTGTACTCGTTAGTCTGTGAATAGGTAATAGATATTCAATCATTATCCTGGTAGGATTCACATTTTTACAATCCTGAAAATAGGAATTGTTCTCAAACAAAAATAACAAGAGTTTATAGATATATAAACCAGGGGAAATTTAATGAAGGAAACATCACTCTTAAATTAAATTTCCCTGTTGGTTTCTTCTTTATTATCTTCTTCATTTTCCTCTTCACTTTCAACACTTTCTTCATCTTCTTCATATTCTTCATCACTGTCCATCTTGTCGAAACGATGTATATTGACATTCTGCCAATTTGTATCGAAGATAGTGAAGGTACCTTCGAAAATTAACGTTGTCCTACACATCGGACAACATTTGGAAGAACTGGAGCACCACCTGTCGATGCATTCTTTGTGAAAACAATGCCTGCAATCGGTTAGGTACAGTTCTCCAGTCAACCTACTCAGACATACGCTGCAGTCTTCCTCAAAAGTTATACCCCTAGGAAAAAAAAAGTACATATTAATTCGCTGTTTGATAGGTACAATATGGTTATCGTTCATTTCATACACATATATTGAACAAAAATTTCTTTATAAAAATGCAACATTCAGAAACTGAAGATAACATTCGATTATATTGTTTCAAAAATAATTAAAGAAAACAATGATGTAAAAGCATTACCTTTCTGTACAGTCGTTGTACAACTTTTCGAAACTGAACTCATATAAATGATCCAAAGACATCTTTTTAGCTTTAAAATTATCTGTTCTGTACTTCACCACTGTTGAACTGATACTAAGCTAGTAAGCGTACCAACACACTTAAGTACTCAAATACGTCAGGCGCGGATCCAGGACCCACTTTTGGGGGGGGGGGAAATTCTAGATTCTTCCGCCATTTTGGGACGTCATTTTTTTTTGCCGTTCATTAATATGGGTTTTCACAAAATGCATTGAAGGTGGAATGAATAGAATAAAAAATGTCCCCATTCATTTACTTGTATTTTCACATTATATGAAGTAACAAAGTGTATTAATTACATATCGATATTTATTTTGAAGTATCAAACTACTCAAACTGATTTCGTTCTTTAGTTGAACGTTTCGAAATTCAATCTAAACAATGTGAAAAGAGAATATGATTTTTATTTTCGTTCAATTATATCTGATTTATTTTATCACCTTGGTAAAAATAAATATTTCAAAAAAGGGTTAAACTGTCGTTTCTTATTTGTTGCCAGATACATTCCAAGAATTATTCATCTGATAATACATTAGATAGTTAAAATTTTCAGAATGGCCGTCAACCTCATTAGGTAAGTCATTATAAATATGACAAATAAATATTTTAAATGTACCTACACTCATTAAGAGTACCTAAGTCAAACTTTTGTTGGTTATCTGATGATGCCACGTTCATTAAACCATTATTTAACTTTCTAATAGATAACAGAGGTATCCATAAGAATTTGTGAATAAACTAAATTAGGTCCTGATATCAGCAACTAAATTCTTATTGTTCAGGGGTCAGTGATAAATAAATACCACGAAAAAAAAATTATAAAACAAATAAACATTTTAAAAAAACTTCAAGAAAAGCGTCTAACTTTTTCTGCTTATCTGATCACGTTATTGTCATTAAAGCATTATTTAATTATATATATATATATGTATATCTAAATACATATTAGACATTCGAATAAAATTTTTTCCTTTTCAAATTACTCGATTGATCCTAGATAAATTTTTTCGATGAAAAGCTACAATGAGTTGTATTATTTACTTCTTGTCACAAATTTCATAGTTTTTATATTTCTCCTCAATGAAAAAGGTCACAGACATAGACAAGATAATTGTCTTGAGTCTGAATGAAAAAAACCAACAATAAAACAATCATTTATCTTTTCAGAGGCAATTACGAATTTCTTGTATAAACGACCTCAAACTGTCTTTGGATTATTATTGGATTTCGTGTTTAAACACCAAATCTTGCGTGCTTCAGGTAATTATCAAAAACTGACTGCACATATTTCAACCATCTTCAATCAAATAGACCGATAGTAGGAGAAGCTCACACGCGAATCAGCTCAAAAAAAACAGTAGGAGTGGCCTTTATCTGTGACTTCAAGGCTGTGAAAATTTTTGATTTACTTCTCGGAAAACAATTTTTTCATTTTGTTATATTTTATCCTAATTCTAAATAATACTGTGGATTGGCTTGGTTTCTACTTGTTCGAAATTCATTTTAAATCGAAAATTAAATGACAGTCATTATATTTCATCTTTTTTTTTCGTATTCCTGGTACTGTATGCATAATGGAAACTGTTTTGGAGGAAGCTAACCTTATGGTCATCAATATACATACCGGGTGTAATAGGATCATGGTACACACCCCTTATCTCCCTTAAATTTGAAGGTTATAGATTGAAATTTAGGATAATAATAATAATAATAATAGGTATTTATTTCCAGAATTGTATGTACATTACAAAATGATAAAAACAAGTCACAAATTCCTTACAAAAAAATAAATCAATGAATTAATATATCTATGATATTTGTACATGACAAAAGACTATAAATTCATTTAAAGAATATGGTTCACATTTAATTAACAGTTCGAATAATTGTCTCTTGAAGAGTTTAATTTCTTTAATTGATCTTATTTTTCTAGGTAAATGATTGAACAGTTTCATACTGATTTAGTAATTATTACGCTCTGTACTCGTTAGTCTGTGAATAGGTAATAGATATTCAATCATTATCCTGGTAGGATTCACATTTTTACAATCCTGAAAAGTACTGTTGAGTACCGTTGATTACTATTGGTTGAGAATCAGACACTAAGCGGCGTGGTTGAAACAACTGAAGCGGTGCTTACACAGCGATGAGGAAAACAAGGGGAAACTACCTCATTAAGACTCCCTAGAAATCGTCATGGCTCAGAGAAATGACAGTCAACAGTTCACTAATCATGGTTTTCGGATGCCAAGATTCGGCAGGGGAAGAGATGACATAAACAGCAGGGCTTCCCAGGTCGTCAACTGTTTGTTGAAAATATACAAATCAACTCTTAAAATTGCGACATGGAACGTAAGAAGTATGTACGAGCCTGGAAAGTTAAGAAACATAGAGCAGGAGATGGTGCGACTAAAGATTGATGTTGTTGGAATAAGTGACACAAGATGGATTGGTTCGGGTGAACTTAGTACAGAAAATGGACGAGTTTACTACTCTGGCAATGATGACACTCAACACCGCTATGGAGTGGCCGTAATTCTTGACAGAAACGTAGTAAAATCAGTAACAGGCTTCATACCAATGTCCGAAAGAGTTATGTTGCTACAACTGATGACAACTCACGGAAAACTAAACCTAATACAAATTTATGCTCCTACAGCTGACAAAAACGAAGAAGAGTTAGAAAACTTTTATAGTGACCTTCAAAAGACATTACGACTAACTGCATCTAGAGATATAACAGTAGTTATGGGTGATTTTAATGCTAAAATCGGCGAAGGAAGATGTGACTCTACAGTAGGGCAGTACGGACTTGGTGTACGCAACGAGAGGGGCGATCGTCTTGTTGAATTCTGTCAAGAAAATAATCTTGTGGTAACGAATACGTTTTTCAAACTTCCCAAGAGACGTCTGTATACATGGAAATCACCAGCTGACAAAGACAACAACATCGTCAGAAATCAGATCGATTACATCCTAATAAAACACAGATATCGAAACGCAATAAAAACGGTAAAAGCTTACCCTGGTGCGGACGTATCATCTGATCATAATCCTCTTATTGCTAGGTTTCAGTTACAGCTAAAAAAGATGCAAAACAAGCATAAAGTTGATAAACTAGACATAGAGAAACTAAAATGAGAAGAAATCAGAGAAAAACTTAAACAACAGATCAACGCAAACTTAGAAAAAGCCACCACCAAATCTCAGCAAAATGAGGAAAGCGCAGAACAACAATGGCAGTTCCTTGAAACAGCACTTATAGAACCAAGTAAAAAGGAACTTATAACAAGCAAACATAAGAAAGAAGATTGGATGACAGACGGAATCTTGGAGTTAATGGATGAAAGAAGAAGATGCAAGTCAAATAACAACATTCGATACAAGCAGCTACAAATCCAAATAAGGCGAAAAATAAGAGAAGCAAAAGAAACATACTTCTCTGATAAATGTAAGGAGATAGAAGATTTACAAAACAAGTATGACAACTTTAATCTAAACAAGAAGGTCAAAGAGCTCGCGGGAATGAATAAAAGAAATACTTCAAATATACTCCTCGACAAAGAAGGAAATATCATAATGGAAACTGAACAAAAACTAGAGCGATGAAAGGAATACATAGAGGAATTGGAATGGAATGGAAAATACCCCTTCAGAACATCAAGATGGAGATGTGGGACCTGAAATAACTAAGTGCGAGGTTGAACATGCACTGGAATCCATGAAAAATAAGAAATCTGCAGGCCCAGACGAGATACCAAGTGAGTTACTTAAATTAATTAACGACAAAAACATGGATATTTTGGTGAGTTCATACAACACAATTTACAATACAGGAATTATACCAAAGGAAATGTTAACATCAACATTCATATGTCTACCGAAAAAAGTTAATGCCAGAGAATGCAGCGACTACCGAACCATAAGCTTAATGTCACATACATTAAAAATTCTCCTTAAAATTA
The DNA here is from genome assembly GCF_914767665.1 of Harmonia axyridis. Classification (NCBI taxonomy): domain Eukaryota; kingdom Metazoa; phylum Arthropoda; class Insecta; order Coleoptera; family Coccinellidae; genus Harmonia; species Harmonia axyridis. Next base: position 52,297,146 of record NC_059502.1, on the reverse strand, counting down.
TACATACCAGAATACGTTCCAAACTAGAACTGGATATAAGTGAGAGTCAATTTGGCTTCCGAAATGGGGTTGGCACAAGAGAGGCATTGTTTTCTCTCAATGTGTTGACTCAGAGATGCCTGGATGTTAATCGCGACCTCTATATCTGCTTTATAGACTATAATAAAGCTTTTGATAAGGTAAAACACGACCAACTTATAGACCTTCTTAAGAACAAAAACCTGGACAAACAAGATGTAAGATTAATTTCAAATCTGTATTACAACCAACGGGCCACAGTAAAAAATGGGCAGGAAAGATCTGAGGAAGTGGAAATAAAGAGAGGAGTCAGGCAAGGTTGCATACTGTCGCCCTTGTTGTTTAATGCGTACTCGGAGCAAATTATACTAGAAGCCTTGGAAGGTGAGACAGCTGGTATAAAGGTGAATGGAGTCTTGATCAACAACATCAGATATGCTGACGATACCGTAATAATAGCTGACTGTCTGAAGGATTTAGAGAGAGTTATGGACAAGATATTAAGATGTAGCGGGAAGTACGGACTTTCTCTTAATGTCAAAAAAAACCAAGTTCATGAAAATTAGCAAGAACAATGACACAAACGAAATACTGCTGGTTGGAGGTCAGCAGGTCGAAAGAGTAAAAAGATACACTTACTTAGGAACACTTATAACAGAAAACAATGACTATACCGCAGAAATAAAAACTAGAATAGAAAAAGCTCGTTCCAACTTTATAAGAATGAAAAAAGTCCTGTGCAGCAAGGATCTGACATTGCATCTCAAACTGCGATTGGCAAAATGCTATGTACACAGTGTGCTCTATTATGGGGTGGAAGCATGGACGCTAAATGCAGATGCAATGAGGCGTCTTAACTCTTTCGAGATGTGGACCTACCGAAGAATTCTGAGAGTTTCGTGGAAGGATCGTATCACCAACATCGAGGTGCTAAGAAGAATCGGTAGAGAAAAAGAAGTTGAACGTACCATCAAGGAGAGAAAGTTACAATATTTGGGACACATAATGCGAGGCGAGAAGTACAATATCTTACGATTAATAATGCAGGGGAAAATAGAAGGCAAAAGAGGCGTAGGAAGAAGACGAATCTCATGGCTGAGAAATCTGAGAGAGTGGTTTGGATGCAGCTCAAAACATCTCTTTAGAGCCGCTGTCTCCAAAGTCAAGATAGCTATGATGGTTGCCGAAATCCGCCGCGGATATGGCACTTGAAGAAGAAGAAGAAGAAAATAGGAATTGTTCTCAAACAAAAATAACAAGAGTTTATAGATATATAAACCAGGGGAAATTTAATGAAGGAAACATCACTCTTCAATTAAATTTCCCTGTTGGTTTCTTCTTTATTATCTTCTTCATTTTCCTCTTCACTTTCAACACTTTCTTCATCTTCTTCATATTCTTCATCACTGTCCATCTTGTCGAAACGATGTATATTGACATTCTGCCAATTTGTATCGAAGATAGTGAAGGTACCTTCGAAAATTAACGTTGTCCTACACATCGGACAACATTTGGAAGAACTGGAGCACCACCTGTCGATGCATTCTTTGTGAAAACAATGCCTGCAATCGGTTAGGTACAGTTCTCCAGTCAACCTACTCAGACATACGCTGCAGTCTTCCTCAAAAGTTATACCCCTAGGAAAAAAAAGTACATATTAATTCGCTGTTTGATAGGTACAATATGGTTATCGTTCATTTCATACACATATATTGAACAAAAATTTCTTTATAAAAATGCAACATTCAGAAACTGAAGATAACATTCGATTATATTGTTTCAAAAATAATTAAAGAAAACAATGATGTAAAAGCATTACCTTTCTGTACAGTCGTTGTACAACTTTTCGAAACTGAACTCATATAAATGATCCAAAGACATCTTTTTAGCTTTAAAATTATCTGTTCTGTACTTCACCACTGTTGAACTGATACTAAGCTAGTAAGCGTACCAACACACTTAAGTACTCAAATACGTCAGGCGCGGATCCAGGACCCACTTTTGGGGGGGGGGGGAAATTCTAGATTCTTCCGCCATTTTGGGACGTCATTTTTTTTTGCCGTTCATTAATATGGCTTTTCACAAAATGCATTGAAGGTGGAATGAATAGAATAAAAAATGTCCCCATTCATTTACTTGTATTTTCACATTATATGAAGTAACAAAGTGTATTAATTACATATCGATATTTATTTTGAAGTATCAAACTACTCAAACTGATTTCGTTCTTTAGTTGAACGTTTCGAAATTCAATCTAAACAATGTGAAAAGAGAATATGATTTTTATTTTCGTTCAATTATATCTGATTTATTTTATCACCTTGGTAAAAATAAATATTTCAAAAAAGGGTTAAACTGTCGTTTCTTATTTGTTGACAGATACATTCCAAGAATTATTCATCTGATAATACATTAGATAGTTAAAATTTTCAGAATGGCCGTCAACCTCATTAGGTAAGTCATTATAAATATGACAAATAAATATTTTAAATGTACCTACACTCATTAAGAGTACCTAAGTCAAACTTTTGTTGGTTATCTGATGATGCCACGTTCATTAAACCATTATTTAACTTTCTAATAGATAACAGAGGTATCCATAAGAATTTGTGAATAAACTAAATTAGGTCCTGATATCAGCAACTAAATTCTTATTGTTCAGGGGTCAGTGATAAATAAATACCACGAAAAAAAAATTATAAAACAAATAAACATTTTAAAAAAACTTCAAGAAAAGTGTCTAACTTTTTCTGCTTATCTGATCACGTTATGGTCATTAAAGCATTATTTAATTATTTACTGATAGATAGTTGAATAATTCTCATACTTTCTTCTTAAAGTTATTCAACTATCTGTTTGTAATTAAAAAATGGATTAATAATTTTTTATGCATGATGTTATCAGATAAGTCACTATTGTTTGATGACTTCTTACAAGTTTTTTAAAATGTTTATTTGTCAAGCTATTATGGCTCATGAAATGGCATTTAATAATAACTTACTAATAGATGGCTGTAATTCGCTGTTTGAAAGGTACAATATGGTTATTTTCATTTCAAACACATATATGTATATCTAAATACATATTAGACATTCGAATAAAATTTTTTCCTTTTCAAATTACTCGATTGATCCTAGATAAATTTTTCCGATGAAAAGCTACAATGAGTTGTATTATTTACTTCTTGTCACAAATTTCATAGTTTTTATATTTCTCCTCAATGAAAAAGGTCACAGACATAGACAAGATAATTGTCTTGAGTCTGAATGAAAAAAACCAACAATAAAACAATCATTTATCTTTTCAGAGGCAATTACGAATTTCTTGTATAAACGACCTCAAACTGTCTTTGGATTATTATTGGATTTCGTGTTTAAACACCAAATCTTGCGTGCTTCAGGTAATTATCAAAAACTGACTGCACATATTTCAACCATCTTCAATCAAATAGACCGATAGTAGGAGAAGCTCACACGCGAATCAGCTCAAAAAAAACAGTAGGAGTGGCCTTTATCTGTGACTTCAAGGCTGTGAAAATTTTTGATTTACTTCTCGGAAAACAATTTTTTCATTTTGTTATATTTTATCCTAATTCTAAATAATACTGTGGATTGGCTTGGTTTCTACTTGTTCGAAATTCATTTTAAATCGAAAATTAAATGACAGTCATTATATTTCATCTTTTTTTTTCGTATTCCTGGTACTGTATGCATAATGGAAATTGTTTTGGAGGAAGCTAACCTTATGGTCATCAATATACATACCGGGTGTAATAGGATCATGGTACACACCCCTTATCTCCCTTAAATTTGAAGGTTATAGATTGAAATTTAGGATAATAATAATAATAATAATAGGTATTTATTTCCAGAATTGTATGTACATTACAAAATGATAAAAACAAGTCACAAATTCCTTACAAAAAAATAAATCAATGAACTAATATATCTATGATATTTGTACATGACAAAAGACTATAAATTCATTTAAAGAATATGGTTCACATTTAATTAACAGTTCGAATAATTGTCTCTTGAAGAGTTTAATTTCTTTAATTGATCTTATTTTTCTAGGTAAATGATTGAACAGTTTCATACTGATTTAGTAATTATTACGCTCTGTACTCGTTAGTCTGTGAATAGGTAATAGATATTCAATCATTATCCTGGTAGGATTCACATTTTTACAATCCTGAAAATAGGAATTGTTCTCAAACAAAAATAACAAGAGTTTATAGATATATAAACCAGGGGAAATTTAATGAAGGAAACATCACTCTTAAATTAAATTTCCCTGTTGGTTTCTTCTTTATTATCTTCTTCATTTTCCTCTTCACTTTCAACACTTTCTTCATCTTCTTCATATTCTTCATCACTGTCCATCTTGTCGAAACGATGTATATTGACATTCTGCCAATTTGTATCGAAGATAGTGAAGGTACCTTCGAAAATTAACGTTGTCCTACACATCGGACAACATTTGGAAGAACTGGAGCACCACCTGTCGATGCATTCTTTGTGAAAACAATGCCTGCAATCGGTTAGGTACAGTTCTCCAGTCAACCTACTCAGACATACGCTGCAGTCTTCCTCAAAAGTTATACCCCTAGGAAAAAAAAAGTACATATTAATTCGCTGTTTGATAGGTACAATATGGTTATCGTTCATTTCATACACATATATTGAACAAAAATTTCTTTATAAAAATGCAACATTCAGAAACTGAAGATAACATTCGATTATATTGTTTCAAAAATAATTAAAGAAAACAATGATGTAAAAGCATTACCTTTCTGTACAGTCGTTGTACAACTTTTCGAAACTGAACTCATATAAATGATCCAAAGACATCTTTTTAGCTTTAAAATTATCTGTTCTGTACTTCACCACTGTTGAACTGATACTAAGCTAGTAAGCGTACCAACACACTTAAGTACTCAAATACGTCAGGCGCGGATCCAGGACCCACTTTTGGGGGGGGGGGAAATTCTAGATTCTTCCGCCATTTTGGGACGTCATTTTTTTTTGCCGTTCATTAATATGGGTTTTCACAACATGCATTGAAGGTGGAATGAAGGATTATCAGACCAGGATAACCTCATTCGTCTTGATAGAGCACTCAAGGGAAAAGCTAGGGAAACTGTTAAAGCTCTTCTAATATCTCCAAGCAATGTTTCAAGGATAATCAATATGCTCGAGATGAATTTTGGTAGACCTGAATGGATTGTTCTATCTCTCATGGAAAAAGTGAAGAAAATCAGCCCTGTAAAAGAAGACAGTTTGGAATCCTGTATTTTTTTCTCAAACGCAGTTACTAATATGGTGGTCACGATGAGAAATGTTAATTCTTCACTATATTTGTTCAATCCGGAAATGTTAGTGAATATTGTTGAAAAACTTCCCACCATACAAAAGTACAACTGGGGAAAATATAAATATCAGAAAGATTTACAGGGAATACCAACATCCCTTGAAGATTTTGCAAATTGGTACGAAGAAGAGGTAAATTCTATGGCTTCTACAAGTAATCCATTCCAGAGAAGTAAACACATGTCAAGGAAAGAAACAGTTAGTTTTTCAAAAAAGTCCGAGCCGAGAAAGGCAGAAAATTCCAAAGTTTGTGTATTTTGCCAGAGAACGAATCATAAAATAGAGGAATGTGGTGAATTCATAGAGAAGACTATACCAGAAAGAAGACAATCAGTTATGAATTTGAGATTATGTTTTCTATGTCTCCAATTGGGTCACATGGCTAATAAATGTTTCCTCAGAACGAGATGTGGTATAATGGGTTGTAAAGGAAAGCATAGCAGTCTTCTTCATCTGGCAAGAGATCCAAACAGCTCATATCCAACTTTACAAGATAAAACAGCAGCTTCGAGTGAATTTTGTGCGAAATTGAACGATGTGGATCAAAAAACTCTGCTGAGAATAGCACCAGTTATACTTCGTGGGCCTTATAATGAAATCAAGACATTTGCCTTATTCGATGAAGGCTCCACATGCTCGATGATGGATGAAAATTTAGCTATGAAATTGAACCTCTCTGGACCCATCGTTCCACTCCGTTTTCAATGGACAAATAACATTACCCATTTCGAGGATGAATCGAAAATGGTTGATGTTGATATTTCTGCCGACAGCAATAAACAAATCTTCTATAATCTGAAAAATTTGAGGACTGTTAAAAACTTGAGTATACCAAACCAGAAAATCAATGTAGATCTTTTGTCTCAGAATATCCCACATTTGAACCGGAAAATTCTAGAGACCGTGGAGAATGCAACTCCAGAAATTCTCATTGGCCAAGACAATTGCGGACTAATTATATCACGTCAGGTCATACAACCAAAAATGAATCAACCTATAATGTCCAAATCCAAATTAGGTTGGACTATTCATGGAGCACTCACTGATTCAACTGATGGAAATGAAATGAATCATGCAACTCTTTGTTGCCGACATATTGAAGATGATGAACTCCATCGTATGGTGAAAGATAGTTTCAAGTTAGAAGCTTTCGGAGTGAATGAAAAAATCATCAGCTCAGTAGAAGATCGCAAAGCACTTGAAATCATGAATAGCACAGCTAAAAGAATTGGTAACCGTTGGGAAATTGGACACCTTTGGAGAAATATGGATGTCGCATTTCCTGACAGCAAAGTAAACGCACTCAACCGTCTTTCCTGCATGGAGAGGAAAATGAAGAAAGATTGTGAATTCGCAAAGCAGTACCGTGAGAAGATCCAGGATTACATCAACAAGGGTTATGCAAGAAAATTAGAGTTAGAGGAGATTACAGAAAATCCGAGAAACTGGTTTTTACCACATTTTGCAGTGTGGAACGTCCATAAGCCCGGTAAAATTAGACTTGTCTTTGACGCTGCTGCAAGATCATTTGGATATAGCCTCAATGACTTTTTACTACAAGGTCCAGACTTTGTTCCTTCCTTGGTTTCCGTTTTATGGCGCTTTAGGCAGGGAAAAATTGCATTTAGTGGGGACATCAGGGAAATGTTTCACCAAGTGTTAATAAAAAAGGAAGATCGATGTGCTCAACGATTTCTTTGGCATGATGAAAATAACCTTGGTGGAATTCCGGATGTTTATGAAATGAATGTTATGATCTTCGGTGCCGTGTCTTCTCCATCCGTAGCCCAATTCATCAAGAACAGGAATGCTGAATGTTTCGAAGATAAATTCCCTGGAATAAGCAGAGCAATGAAGAGACAACATTATGTTGACGATTATTTGGATTCATGTAGCACATACGAGGAAGCTATTCAAAGAGTACGAGATGTAATTTATGTTCATAATCAAGCTGGTTTTGAAATGGTGAAATGGATTAGTAACTCCAAGAGGGTTCTAGAATCAATTCCAAAATGTCTTCGTGCTGAATCAGAAAAAAACATTAAAATTGATTCACAAGAAATCAAAAGAGTTCTTGGATTGTCTTGGTCTCCAGAAACTGACCAATTCATATATTCGCTGAACTTTCACAAAATTCCTATTGAAAAAACATCAGGATCAATAGCACCAACGAAACGGAAGGTCTTGCGGATCATCATGTCAATATTTGATCCTTTCGGGTTTTTGGCAACTTTGATCATAAAGGCGAATGTGTTTTGTGATGCGCGTGATAAGGCTTATTCCTATGTTGCTTACTTCAGAACAGAAGAAAAGGAGGATAATACTGAAACACATGTCTGCTTTGTTACTGCTGAGTATAAAGTTGCGCCATTGACTCAGCAAATCATACCCAAATTAGAGTTACAAGGAGCAGTGTTGGCATGCAGACTATCCAAGAAAATATGGGAAGAAGTTGAACATAAAATTCGCGAAACACATTATTGGACTGATTCATTGGTGGTACTTAAACAAATAAGATCCCAGTCGAGAAGGTTTCCTATGTTCGTGTCATGTCGAATAGGAGAAATCCATGAAAATGCAGATGTTTTCCAGTGGCACTGGGATCCTTCTGAAGAAAATGTAGCAGATCAGGCTACCAAAGAATTGAAAAATATCGATCTTAAACAAGATGGAGATTGGTTTAGCGGACCATCGTTTTTGGGAAAACCAAGGAAATTATGGTATTGTGAGGGTGGCAAAAATTCAAACGAAGAAAGGCATTTATAAAAGACCTGTTACGAAGCTGTGCATCCTTCCGACCACTTAGTGAAGATTTAAGTTCTTCACAGGGGGGAGAAATGTTAAGGCCAAATTCATTTTTTAATTTGACAGACGAGTGAACAGGAAATCAAGGGAGTTTAGTTTTTTGATAGTTCTGAATTGTCAAGTTTTCAAATAAAAAAGTTATTGAAGAATTTCACATTTGAATTTACACCATTATTTAACTTTCTAATAGATAACAGAGGTATCCATAAGAATTTGTGAATAAACTAAATTAGGTCCTGATATCAGCAACTAAATTCTTATTGTTCAGGGGTCAGTGATAAATAAATACCACGAAAAAAAAATTATAAAACAAATAAACATTTTAAAAAAACTTCAAGAAAAGCGTCTAACTTTTTCTGCTTATCTGATCACGTTATGGTCATTAAAGCATTATTTAATTATTTACTGATAGATAGTTGAATAATTCTCATACTTTCTTCTTAAAGTTATTCAACTATCTGCTTGTAATTAAAAAATGGATTAATAATTTTTTATGCATGATGTTATCAGATAAGTCACTATTGTTTGATGACTTCTTACAAGTTTTTTAAAATGTTTATTTGTCAAGCTATTATGGCTCATGAAATGGCATTTAATAATAACTTACTAATAGATGGCTGTAATTCGCTGTTTGAAAGGTACAATATGGTTATTTTCATTTCAAACACATATATGTATATCTAAATACATATTAGACATTCGAATAAAATTTTTTCCTTTTCAAATTACTCGATTGATCCTAGATAAATTTTTCCGATGAAAAGCTACAATGAGTTGTATTATTTACTTCTTGTCACAAATTTCATAGTTTTTATATTTCTCCTCAATGAAAAAGGTCACAGACATAGACAAGATAATTGTCTTGAGTCTGAATGAAAAAAACCAACAATAAAACAATCATTTATCTTTTCAGAGGCAATTACGAATTTCTTGTATAAACGACCTCAAACTGTCTTTGGATTATTATTGGATTTCGTGTTTAAACACCAAATCTTGCGTGCTTCAGGTAATTATCAAAAACTGACTGCACATATTTCAACCATCTTCAATCAAATAGACCGATAGTAGGAGAAGCTCACACGCGAATCAGCTCAAAAAAAACAGTAGGAGTGGCCTTTATCTGTGACTTCAAGGCAGTGAAAATTTTTGATTTACTTCTCGGAAAACAATTTTTTCATTTTGTTATATTTTATCCTAATTCTAAATAATACAGTGGATTGGCTTGGTTTCTACTTGTTCGAAATTCATTTTAAATCGAAAATTAAATGACAGTCATTATATTTCATCTTTTTTTTTCGTATTCCTGGTACTGTATGCATAATGGAAACTGTTTTGGAGGAAGCTAACCTTATGGTCATCAATATACATACCGGGTGTAATAGGATCATGGTACACACCCCTTATCTCCCTTGAATTTGAAGGTTATAGATTGAAATTTAGGATAATAATAATAATAATAATAGGTATTTATTTCCAGAATTGTATGTACATTACAAAATGATAAAAACAAGTCACAAATTCCTTACAAAAAAATAAATCAATGAACTAATATATCTATGATATTTGTACATGACAAAAGACTATAAATTCATTTAAAGAATATGGTTCACATTTAATTAACAGTTCGAATAATTGTCTCTTGAAGAGTTTAATTTCTTTAATTGATCTTATTTTTCTAGGTAAATGATTGAACAGTTTCATACTGATTTAGTAATTATTACGCTCTGTACTCGTTAGTCTGTGAATAGGTAATAGATATTCAATCATTATCCTGGTAGGATTCACATTTTTACAATCCTGAAAATAGGAATTGTTCTCAAACAAAAATAACAAGAGTTTATAGATATATAAACCAGGGGAAATTTAATGAAGGAAACATCACTCTTAAATTAAATTTCCCTGTTGGTTTCTTCTTTATTATCTTCTTCATTTTCCTCTTCACTTTCAACACTTTCTTCATCTTCTTCATATTCTTCATCACTGTCCATCTTGTCGAAACGATGTATATTGACATTCTGCCAATTTGTATCGAAGATAGTGAAGGTACCTTCGAAAATTAACGTTGTCCTACACATCGGACAACATTTGGAAGAACTGGAGCACCACCTGTCGATGCATTCTTTGTGAAAACAATGCCTGCAATCGGTTAGGTACAGTTCTCCAGTCAACCTACTCAGACATACGCTGCAGTCTTCCTCAAAAGTTATACCCCTAGGAAAAAAAAAGTACATATTAATTCGCTGTTTGATAGGTACAATATGGTTATCGTTCATTTCATACACATATATTGAACGAAAATTTCTTTATAAAAATGCAACATTCAGAAACTGAAGATAACATTCGATTATATTGTTTCAAAAATAATTAAAGAAAACAATGATGTAAAAGCATTACCTTTCTGTACAGTCGTTGTACAACTTTTCGAAACTGAACTCATATAAATGATCCAAAGACATCTTTTTAGCTTTAAAATTATCTGTTCTGTACTTCACCACTGTTGAACTGATACTAAGCTAGTAAGCGTACCAACACACTTAAGTACTCAAATACGTCAGGCGCGGATCCAGGACCCACTTTTGGGGGGGGGGAAAATTCTAGATTCTTCCGCCATTTTGGGACGTCATTTTTTTTTGCCGTTCATTATTATGGGTTTTCACAAAATGCATTGAAGGTGGAATGAATAGAATAAAAAATGTCCCCATTCATTTACTTGTATTTTCACATTATATGAAGTAACAAAGTGTATTAATTACATATCGATATTTATTTTGAAGTATCAAACTACTCAAACTGATTTCGAAATTCAATCTAAACAATGTGAAAAGAGAATATGATTTTTATTTTCGTTCAATTATATCTGATTTATTTTATCACCTTGGTAAAAATAAATATTTCAAAAAAGGGTTAAACTGTCGTTTCTTATTTGTTGACAGATACATTCCAAGAATTATTCATCTGATAATACATTAGATAGTTAAAATTTTCAGAATGGCCGTCAACCTCATTAGGTAAGTCATTATAAATATGACAAATAAATATTTTAAATGTACCTACACTCATTAAGAGTACCTAAGTCAAACTTTTGTTGGTTATCTGATGATGCCACGTTCATTAAACCATTATTTAACTTTCTAATAGATAACAGAGGTATCCATAAGAATTTGTGAATAAACTAAATTAGGTCCTGATATCAGCAACTAAATTCTTATTGTTCAGGGGTCAGTGATAAATAAATACCACGAAAAAAAAATTATAAAACAAATAAACATTTTAAAAAAACTTCAAGAAAAGCGTCTAACTTTTTCTGCTTATCTGATCACGTTATGGTCATTAAAACATTATTTAATTATTTACTGATAGATAGTTGAATAATTCTCATACTTTCTTCTTAAAGTTATTCAACTATCTGTTTGTAATTAAAAAATGGATTAATAATTTTTTATGCATGATGTTATCAGATAAGTCACTATTGTTTGATGACTTCTTACAAGTTTTTTAAAATGTTTATTTGTCAAGCTATTATGGCTCATGAAATGGCATTTAATAATAACTTACTAATAGATGGCTGTAATTCGCTGTTTGAAAGGTACAATATGGTTATTTTCATTTCAAACACATATATGTATATCTAAATACATATTAGACATTCGAATAAAATTTTTTCCTTTTCAAATTACTTGATTGATCCTAGATAAATTTTTTCGATGAAAAGCTACAATGAGTTGTATTATTTACTTCTTGTCACAAATTTCATAGTTTTTATATTTCTCCTCAATGAAAAAGGTCACAGACATAGACAAGATAATTGTCTTGAGTCTGAATGAAAAAAACCAACAATAAAACAATCATTTATCTTTTCAGAGGCAATTACGAATTTCTTGTATAAACGACCTCAAACTGTCTTTGGATTATTATTGGATTTCGTGTTTAAACACCAAATCTTGCGTGCTTCAGGTAATTATCAAAAACTGACTGCACATATTTCAACCATCTTCAATCAAATAGACCGATAGTAGGAGAAGCTCACACGCGAATCAGCTCAAAAAAAACAGTAGGAGTGGCCTTTATCTGTGACTTCAAGGCTGTGAAAATTTTTGATTTACTTCTCGGAAAACAATTTTTTCATTTTGTTATCTTTTATTCTAATTCTAAATAATACTGTGGATTGGATTGGTTTCTACTTGTTCGAAATTCATTTTAAATCGAAAATTAAATGACAGTCATTATATTTCATCTTTTTTTTCGTATTCCTGGTACTGTATGCATAATGGAAACTGTTTTGGAGGAAGCTAACCTTATGGTCATCAATATACATACCGGGTGTAATAGGATCATGGTACACACCCCTTATCTCCCTTAAATTTGAAGGTTATAGATTGAAATTTAGGATAATAATAATAATAATAATAGGTATTTATTTCCAGAATTGTATGTTCATTACAAAATGATAAAAACAAGTCACAAATTCCTTACAAAAAAATAAATCAATGAACTAATATATCTATGATATTTGTACATGACAAAAGACTATAAATTCATTTAAAGGATATGGTTCACATTTAATTAACAGTTCGAATAATTGTCTCTTGAAGAGTTTAATTTCTTTAATTGATCTTATTTTTCTAGGTAAATGATTGAACAGTTTCATACTGATTTAGTAATTATTACGCTCTGTACTCGTTAGTCTGTGAATAGGTAATAGATATTCAATCATTATCCTGGTAGGATTCACATTTTTACAATCCTGAAAATAGGAATTGTTCTCAAACAAAAATAACAAGAGTTTATAGATATATAAACCAGGGGAAATTTAATGAAGGAAACATCACTCTTAAATTAAATTTCCCTGTTGGTTTCTTCTTTATTATCTTCTTCATTTTCCTCTTCACTTTCAACACTTTCTTCATCTTCTTCATATTCTTCATCACTGTCCATCTTGTCGAAACGATGTATATTGACATTCTGCCAATTTGTATCGAAGATAGTGAAGGTACCTTCGAAAATTAACGTTGTCCTACACATCGGACAACATTTGGAAGAACTGGAGCACCACCTGTCGATGCATTCTTTGTGAAAACAATGCCTGCAATCGGTTAGGTACAGTTCTCCAGTCAACCTACTCAGACATACGCTGCAGTCTTCCTCAAAAGTTATACCCCTAGGAAAAAAAAAGTACATATTAATTCGCTGTTTGATAGGTACAATATGGTTATCGTTCATTTCATACACATATATTGAACAAAAATTTCTTTATAAAAATGCAACATTCAGAAACTGAAGATAACATTCGATTATATTGTTTCAAAAATAATTAAAGAAAACAATGATGTAAAAGCATTACCTTTCTGTACAGTCGTTGTACAACTTTTCGAAACTGAACTCATATAAATGATCCAAAGACATCTTTTTAGCTTTAAAATTATCTGTTCTGTACTTCACCACTGTTGAACTGATACTAAGCTAGTAAGCGTACCAACACACTTAAGTACTCAAATACGTCAGGCGCGGATCCAGGACCCACTTTTGGGGGGGGGGGGAAATTCTAGATTCTTCCGCCATTTTGGGACGTCATTTTTTTTTGCCGTTCATTAATATGGGTTTTCACAAAATGCATTGAAGGTGGAATGAATAGAATAAAAAATGTCCCCATTCATTTACTTGTATTTTCACATTATATGAAGTAACAAAGTGTATTAATTACATATCGATATTTATTTTGAAGTATCAAACTACTCAAACTGATTTCGTTCTTTAGTTGAACGTTTCGAAATTCAATCTAAACAATGTGAAAAGAGAATATGATTTTTATTTTCGTTCAATTATATCTGATTTATTTTATCACCTTGGTAAAAATAAATATTTCAAAAAAGGGTTAAACTGTCGTTTCTTATTTGTTGACAGATACATTCCAAGAATTATTCATCTGATAATACATTAGATAGTTAAAATTTTCAGAATGGCCGTCAACCTCATTAGGTAAGTCATTATAAATATGACAAATAAATATTTTAAATGTACCTACACTCATTAAGAGTACCTAAGTCAAACTTTTGTTGGTTATCTGATGATGCCACGTTCATTAAACCATTATTTAACTTTCTAATAGATAACAGAGGTATCCATAAGAATTTGTGAATAAACTAAATTAGGTCCTGATATCAGCAACTAAATTCTTATTGTTCAGGGGTCAGTGATAAATAAATACCACGAAAAAAAAATTATAAAACAAATAAACATTTTAAAAAAACTTCAAGAAAAGCGTCTAACTTTTTCTGCTTATCTGATCACGTTATGGTCATTAAAGCATTATTTAATTATTTACTGATAGATAGTTGAATAATTCTCATACTTTCTTCTTAAAGTTATTCAACTATCTGTTTGTAATTAAAAAATGGATTAATAATTTTTTATGCATGATGTTATCAGATAAGTCACTATTGTTTGATGACTTCTTACAAGTTTTTTAAAATGTTTATTTGTCAAGCTATTATGGCTCATGAAATGGCATTTAATAATAACTTACTAATAGATGGCTGTAATTCGCTGTTTGAAAGGTACAATATGGTTATTTTCATTTCAAACACATATATGTATATCTAAATACATATTAGACATTCGAATAAAATTTTTTCCTTTTCAAATTACTCGATTGATCCTAGATAAATTTTTTCGATGAAAAGCTACAATGAGTTGTATTATTTACTTCTTGTCACAAATTTCATAGTTTTTATATTTCTCCTCAATGAAAAAGGTCACAGACATAGACAAGATAATTGTCTTGAGTCTGAATGAAAAAAACCAACAATAAAACAATCATTTATCTTTTCAGAGGCAATTACGAATTTCTTGTATAAACGACCTCAAACTGTCTTTGGATTATTATTGGATTTCGTGTTTAAACACCAAATCTTGCGTGCTTCAGGTAATTATCAAAAACTGACTGCACATATTTCAACCATCTTCAATCAAATAGACCGATAGTAGGAGAAGCTCACACGCGAATCAGCTCAAAAAAAACAGTAGGAGTGGCCTTTATCTGTGACTTCAAGGCTGTGAAAATTTTTGATTTACTTCTCGGAAAACAATTTTTTCATTTTGTTATATTTTATCCTAATTCTAAATAATACTGTGGATTGGCTTGGTTTCTACTTGTTCGAAATTCATTTTAAATCGAAAATTAAATGACAGTCATTATATTTCATCTTTTTTTTTCGTATTCCTGGTACTGTATGCATAATGGAAACTGTTTTGGAGGAAGCTAACCTTATGGTCATCAATATACATACCGGGTGTAATAGGATCATGGTACACACCCCTTATCTCCCTTAAATTTGAAGGTTATAGATTGAAATTTAGGATAATAATAATAATAGGTATTTATTTCCAGAATTGTATGTACATTATAAAATGATAAAAACAAGTCACAAATTCCTTACAAAAAAATAAATCAATGAACTAATATATCTATGATATTTGTACATGACAAAAGACTATAAATTCATTTAAAGAATATGGTTCACATTTAATTAACAGTTCGAATAATTGTCTCTTGAAGAGTTTAATTTCTTTAATTGATCTTATTTTTCTAGGTAAATGATTGAACAGTTTCATACTGATTTAGTAATTATTACGCTCTGTACTCGTTAGTCTGTGAATAGGTAATAGATATTCAATCATTATCCTGGTAGGATTCACATTTTTACAATCCTGAAAATAGGAATTGTTCTCAAACAAAAATAACAAGAGTTTATAGATATATAAACCAGGGGAAATTTAATGAAGGAAACATCACTCTTAAATTAAATTTCCCTGTTGGTTTCTTCTTTATTATCTTCTTCATTTTCCTCTTCACTTTCAACACTTTCTTCATCTTCTTCATATTCTTCATCACTGTCCATCTTGTCGAAACGATGTATATTGACATTCTGCCAATTTGTATCGAAGATAGTGAAGGTACCTTCGAAAATTAACGTTGTCCTACACATCGGACAACATTTGGAAGAACTGGAGCACCACCTGTCGATGCATTCTTTGTGAAAACAATGCCTGCAATCGGTTAGGTACAGTTCTCCAGTCAACCTACTCAGACATACGCTGCAGTCTTCCTCAAAAGTTATACCCCTAGGAAAAAAAAAGTACATATTAATTCGCTGTTTGATAGGTACAATATGGTTATCGTTCATTTCATACACATATATTGAACAAAAATTTCTTTATAAAAATGCAACATTCAGAAACTGAAGATAACATTCGATTATATTGTTTCAAAAATAATTAAAGAAAACAATGATGTAAAAGCATTACCTTTCTGTACAGTCGTTGTACAACTTTTCGAAACTGAACTCATATAAATGATCCAAAGACATCTTTTTAGCTTTAAAATTATCTGTTCTGTACTTCACCACTGTTGAACTGATACTAAGCTAGTAAGCGTACCAACACACTTAAGTACTCAAATACGTCAGGCGCGGATCCAGGACCCACTTTTGGGGGGGGGGGAAAATTCTAGATTCTTCCGCCATTTTGGGACGTCATTTTTTTTTGCCGTTCATTAATATGGGTTTTCACAAAATGCATTGAAGGTGGAATGAATAGAATAAAAAATGTCCCCATTCATTTACTTGTATTTTCACATTATATGAAGTAACAAAGTGTATTAATTACATATCGATATTTATTTTGAAGTATCAAACTACTCAAACTGATTTCGTTCTCTAGTTGAACGTTTCGAAATTCAATCTAAACAATGTGAAAAGAGAATATGATTTTTATTTTCGTTCAATTATATCTGATTTATTTTATCACCTTGGTAAAAATAAATATTTCAAAAAAGGGTTAAACTGTCGTTTCTTATTTGTTGACAGATACATTCCAAGAATTATTCATCTGATAATACATTAGATAGTTAAAATTTTCAGAATGGCCGTCAACCTCATTAGGTAAGTCATTATAAATATGACAAATAAATATTTTAAATGTACCTACACTCATTAAGAGTACCTAAGTCAAACTTTTGTTGGTTATCTGATGATGCCACGTTCATTAAACCATTATTTAACTTTCTAATAGATAACAGAGGTATCCATAAGAATTTGTGAATAAACTAAATTAGGTCCTGATATCAGCAACTAAATTCTTATTGTTCAGGGGTCAGTGATAAATAAATACCACGAAAAAAAAATTATAAAACAAATAAACATTTTAAAAAAACTTCAAGAAAAGCGTCTAACTTTTTCTGCTTATCTGATCACGTTATGGTCATTAAAGCATTATTTAATTATTTACTGATAGATAGTTGAATAATTCTCATACTTTCTTCTTAAAGTTATTCAACTATCTGTTTGTAATTAAAAAATGGATTAATAATTTTTTATGCATGATGTTATCAGATAAGTCACTATTGTTTGATGACTTCTTACAAGTTTTTTAAAATGTTTATTTGTCAAGCTATTATGGCTCATGAAATGGCATTTAATAATAACTTACTAATAGATGGCTGTAATTCGCTGTTTGAAAGGTACAATATGGTTATTTTCATTTCAAACACATATATGTATATCTAAATACATATTAGACATTCGAATAAAATTTTTTCCTTTTCAAATTACTCGATTGATCCTAGATAAATTTTTTCGATGAAAAGCTACAATGAGTTGTATTATTTACTTCTTGTCACAAATTTCATAATTTTTATATTTCTCCTCAATGAAAAAGGTCACAGACATAGACAAGATAATTGTCTTGAGTCTGAATGAAAAAAACCAACAATAAAACAATCATTTATCTTTTCAGAGGCAATTACGAATTTCTTGTATAAACGACCTCAAACTGTCTTTGGATTATTATTGGATTTCGTGTTTAAACACCAAATCTTGCGTGCTTCAGGTAATTATCAAAAACTGACTGCACATATTTCAACCATCTTCAATCAAATAGACCGATAGTAGGAGAAGCTCACACGCGAATCAGCTCAAAAAAAACAGTAGGAGTGGCCTTTATCTGTGACTTCAAGGCTGTGAAAATTTTTGATTTACTTCTCGGAAAACAATTTTTTCATTTTGTTATATTTTATCCTAATTCTAAATAATACTGTGGATTGGCTTGGTTTCTACTTGTTCGAAATTCATTTTAAATCGAAAATTAAATGACAGTCATTATATTTCATCTTTTTTTTTCGTATTCCTGGTACTGTATGCATAATGGAAACTGTTTTGGAGGAAGCTAACCTTATGGTCATCAATATACATACCGGGTGTAATAGGATCATGGTACACACCCCTTATCTCCCTTAAATTTGAAGGTTATAGATTGAAATTTAGGATAATAATAATAATAATAATAGGTATTTATTTCCAGAATTGTATGTACATTACAAAATGATAAAAACAAGTCACAAATTCCTTACAAAAAAATAAATCAATGAACTAATATATCTATGATATTTGTACATGACAAAAGACTATAAATTCATTTAAAGAATATGGTTCACATTTAATTAACAGTTCGAATAATTGTCTCTTGAAGAGTTTAATTTCTTTAATTGATCTTATTTTTCTAGGTAAATGATTGAACAGTTTCATACTGATTTAGTAATTATTACGCTCTGTACTCGTTAGTCTGTGAATAGGTAATAGATATTCAATCATTATCCTGGTAGGATTCACATTTTTACAATCCTGAAAATAGGAAATGTTCTCAAACAAAAATAACAAGAGTTTATAGATATATAAACCAGGGGAAATTTAATGAAGGAAACATCACTCTTAAATTAAATTTCCCTGTTGGTTTCTTCTTTATTATCTTCTTCATTTTCCTCTTCACTTTCAACACTTTCTTCATCTTCTTCATATTCTTCATCACTGTCCATCTTGTCGAAACGATGTATATTAACATTCTGCCAATTTGTATCGAAGATAGTGAAGGTACCTTCGAAAATTAACGTTGTCCTACACATCGGACAACATTTGGAAGAACTGGAGCACCACCTGTCGATGCATTCTTTGTGAAAACAATGCCTGCAATCGGTTAGGTACAGTTCTCCAGTCAACCTACTCAGACATACGCTGCAGTCTTCCTCAAAAGTTATACCCCTAGGAAAAAAAAAGTACATATTAATTCGCTGTTTGATAGGTACAATATGGTTATCGTTCATTTCATACACATATATTGAACAAAAATTTCTTTATAAAAATGCAACATTCAGAAACTGAAGATAACATTCGATTATATTGTTTCAAAAATAATTAAAGAAAACAATGATGTAAAAGCATTACCTTTCTGTACAGTCGTTGTACAACTTTTCGAAACTGAACTCATATAAATGATCCAAAGACATCTTTTTAGCTTTAAAATTATCTGTTCTGTACTTCACCACTGTTGAACTGATACTAAGCTAGTAAGCGTACCAACACACTTAAGTACTCAAATACGTCAGGCGCGGATCCAGGACCCACTTTTGGGGGGGGGGGGGAAATTCTAGATTCTTCCGCCATTTTGGGACGTCATTTTTTTTTGCCGTTCATTAATATGGGTTTTCACAAAATGCATTGAAGGTGGAATGAATAGAATAAAAAATGTCCCCATTCATTTACTTGTATTTTCACATTATATGAAGTAACAAAGTGTATTAATTACATATCGATATTTATTTTGAAGTATCAAACTACTCAAACTGATTTCGTTCTTTAGTTGAACGTTTCGAAATTCAATCTAAACAATGTGAAAAGAGAATATGATTTTTATTTTCGTTCAATTATATCTGATTTATTTTATCACCTTGGTAAAAATAAATATTTCAAAAAAGGGTTAAACTGTCGTTTCTTATTTGTTGACAGATACATTCCAAGAATTATTCATCTGATAATACATTAGATAGTTAAAATTTTCAGAATGGTCGTCAACCTCATTAGGTAAGTCATTATAAATATGACAAATAAATATTTTAAATGTACCTACACTCATTAAGAGTACCTAAGTCAAACTTTTGTTGGTTATCTGATGATGCCACGTTCATTAAACCATTATTTAACTTTCTAATAGATAACAGAGGTATCCATAAGAATTTGTGAATAAACTAAATTAGGTCCTGATATCAGCAACTAAATTCTTATTGTTCAGGGGTCAGTGATAAATAAATACCACGAAAAAAAAATTATAAAACAAATAAACATTTTAAAAAAACTTCAAGAAAAGCGTCTAACTTTTTCTGCTTATCTGATCACGTTATGGTCATTAAAGCATTATTTAATTATTTACTGATAGATAGTTGAATAATTCTCATACTTTCTTCTTAAAGTTATTCAACTATCTGCTTGTAATTAAAAAATGGATTAATAATTTTTTATGCATGATGTTATCAGATAAGTCACTATTGTTTGATGACTTCTTACAAGTTTTTTAAAATGTTTATTTGTCAAGCTATTATGGCTCATGAAATGGCATTTAATAATAACTTACTAATAGATGGCTGTAATTCGCTGTTTGAAAGGTACAATATGGTTATTTTCATTTCAAACACATATATGTATATCTAAATACATATTAGACATTCGAATAAAATTTTTTCCTTTTCAAATTACTCGATTGATCCTAGATAAATTTTTTCGATGAAAAGCTACAATGAGTTGTATTATTTACTTCTTGTCACAAATTTCATAGTTTTTATATTTCTCCTCAATGAAAAAGGTCACAGACATAGACAAGATAATTGTCTTGAGTCTGAATGAAAAAAACCAACAATAAAACAATCATTTATCTTTTCAGAGGCAATTACGAATTTCTTGTATAAACGACCTCAAACTGTCTTTGGATTATTATTGGATTTCGTGTTTAAACACCAAATCTTGCGTGCTTCAGGTAATTATCAAAAACTGACTGCACATATTTCAACCATCTTCAATCAAATAGACCGATAGTAGGAGAAGCTCACACGCGAATCAGCTCAAAAAAAACAGTAGGAGTGGCCTTTATCTGTGACTTCAAGGCTGTGAAAATTTTTGATTTACTTCTCGGAAAACAATTTTTTCATTTTGTTATATTTTATCCTAATTCTAAATAATACTGTGGATTGGCTTGGTTTCTACTTGTTCGAAATTCATTTTAAATCGAAAATTAAATGACAGTCATTATATTTCATCTTTTTTTTTCGTATTCCTGGTACTGTATGCATAATGGAAACTGTTTTGGAGGAAGCTAACCTTATGGTCATCAATATACATACCGGGTGTAATAGGATCATGGTACACACCCCTTATCTCCCTCAAATTTGAAGGTTATAGATTGAAATTTAGGATAATAATAATAATAATAATAGGTATTTATTTCCAGAATTGTATGTACATTACAAAATGATAAAAACAAGTCACAAATTCCTTACAAAAAAATAAATCAATGAACTAATATATCTATGATATTTGTACATGACAAAAGACTATAAATTCATTTAAAGAATATGGTTCACATTTAATTAACAGTTCGAATAATTGTCTCTTGAAGAGTTTAATTTCTTTAATTGATCTTATTTTTCTAGGTAAATGATTGAACAGTTTCATACTGATTTAGTAATTATTACGCTCTGTACTCGTTAGTCTGTGAATAGGTAATAGATATTCAATCATTATCCTGGTAGGATTCACATTTTTACAATCCTGAAAATAGGAATTGTTCTCAAACAAAAATAACAAGAGTTTATAGATATATAAACCAGGGGAAATTTAATGAAGGAAACATCACTCTTAAATTAAATTTCCCTGTTGGTTTCTTCTTTATTATCTTCTTCATTTTCCTCTTCACTTTCAACACTTTCTTCATCTTCTTCATATTCTTCATCACTGTCCATCTTGTCGAAACGATGTATATTGACATTGTGCCAATTTGTATCGAAGATAGTGAAGATACCTTCGAAAATTAACGTTGTCCTACACATCGGACAACATTTGGAAGAACTGGAGCACCACCTGTCGATGCATTCTTTGTAAAAACAATGCCTGCAATCGGTTAGGTACAGTTCTCCAGTCAACCTACTCAGACATACGCTGCAGTCTTCCTCAAAAGTTATACCCCTAGGAAAAAAAAAGTACATATTAATTCGCTGTTTGATAGGTACAATATGGTTATCGTTCATTTCATACACATATATTGAACAAAAATTTCTTTATAAAAATGCAACATTCAGAAACTGAAGATAACATTCGATTATATTGTTTCAAAAATAATTAAAGAAAACAATGATGTAAAAGCATTACCTTTCTGTACAGTCGTTGTACAACTTTTCGAAACTGAACTCATATAATTATCTGTTCTGTACTTCACCACTGTTGAACTGATACTAAGCTAGTAAGCGTACCAACACACTTAAGTACTCAAATACGTCAGCCGCGGATCCAGGACCCACTTTTGGGGGGGGGGAAAATTCTAGATTCTTCCGCCATTTTGGGACGTCATTTTTTTTTGCCGTTCATTAATATGGGTTTTCACAAAATGCATTGAAGGTGGAATGAATAGAATAAAAAATGTCCCCATTCATTTACTTGTATTTTCACATTATATGAAGTAACAAAGTGTATTAATTACATATCGATATTTATTTTGAAGTATCAAACTACTCAAACTGATTTCGTTCTTTAGTTGAACGTTTCGAAATTCAATCTAAACAATGTGAAAAGAGAATATGATTTTTATTTTCGTTCAATTATATCTGATTTATTTTATCACCTTGGTAAAAATAAATATTTCAAAAAAGGGTTAAACTGTCGTTTCTTATTTGTTGACAGATACATTCCAAGAATTATTCATCTGATAATACATTAGATAGTTAAAATTTTCAGGATGGCCGTCAACCTCATTAGGTAAGTCATTATAAATATGACAAATAAATATTTTAAATGTACCTACACTCATTAAGAGTACCTAAGTCAAACTTTTGTTGGTTATCTGATGATGCCACGTTCATTAAACCATTATTTAACTTTCTAATAGATAACAGAGGTATCCATAAGAATTTGTGAATAAACTAAATTAGGTCCTGATATCAGCAACTAAATTCTTATTGTTCAGGGGTCAGTGATAAATAAATACCACGAAAAAAAAATTATAAAACAAATAAACATTTTAAAAAAACTTCAAGAAAAGCGTCTAACTTTTTCTGCTTATCTGATCACGTTATGGTCATTAAAGCATTATTTAATTATTTACTGATAGATAGTTGAATAATTCTCATACTTTCTTCTTAAAGTTATTCAACTATCTGTTTGTAATTAAAAAATGGATTAATAATTTTTTATGCATGATGTTATCAGATAAGTCACTATTGTTTGATGACTTCTTACAAGTTTTTTAAAATGTTTATTTGTCAAGCTATTATGGCTCATGAAATGGCATTTAATAATAACTTACTAATAGATGGCTGTAATTCGCTGTTTGAAAGGTACAATATGGTTATTTTCATTTCAAACACATATATGTATATCTAAATACATATTAGACATTCGAATAAAATTTTTTCCTTTTCAAATTACTCGATTGATCCTAGATAAATTTTTCCGATGAAAAGCTACAATGAGTTGTATTATTTACTTCTTGTCACAAATTTCATAGTTTTTATATTTCTCCTCAATGAAAAAGGTCACAGACATAGACAAGATAATAGTCTTGAGTCTGAATGAAAAAAACCAACAATAAAACAATCATTTATCTTTTCAGAGGCAATTACGAATTTCTTGTATAAACGACCTCAAACTGTCTTTGGATTATTATTGGATTTCGTGTTTAAACACCAAATCTTGCGTGCTTCAGGTAATTATCAAAAACTGACTGCACATATTTCAACCATCTTCAATCAAATAGACCGATAGTAGGAGAAGCTCACACGCGAATCAGCTCAAAAAAAACAGTAGGAGTGGCCTTTATCTGTGACTTCAAGGCTGTGAAAATTTTTGATTTACTTCTCGGAAAACAATTTTTTCATTTTGTTATATTTTATCCTAATTCTAAATAATACTGTGGATTGGCTTGGTTTCTACTTGTTCGAAATTCATTTTAAATCGAAAATTAAATGACAGTCATTATATTTCATCTTTTTTTTTCGTATTCCTGGTACTGTATGCATAATGGAAACTGTTTTGGAGGAAGCTAACCTTATGGTCATCAATATACATACCGGGTGTAATAGGATCATGGTACACACCCCTTATCTCCCTTAAATTTGAAGGTTATAGATTGAAATTTAGGATAATAATAATAATAATAATAATAGGTATTTATTTCCAGAATTGTATGTACATTACAAAATGATAAAAACAAGTCACAAATTCCTTACAAAAAAATAAATCAATGAACTAATATATCTATGATATTTGTACATGACAAAAGACTATAAATTCATTTAAAGAATATGGTTCACATTTAATTAACAGTTCGAATAATTGTCTCTTGAAGAGTTTAATTTCTTTAATTGATCTTATTTTTCTAGGTAAATGATTGGACAGTTTCATACTGATTTAGTAATTATTACGCTCTGTACTCGTTAGTCTGTGAATAGGTAATAGATATTCAATCATTATCCTGGTAGGATTCATATTTTTACAATCCTGAAAATAGGAATTGTTCTCAAACAAAAATAACAAGAGTTTATAGATATATAAACCAGGGGAAATTTAATGAAGGAAACATCACTCTTAAATTAAATTTCCCTGTTGGTTTCTTCTTTATTATCTTCTTCATTTTCCTCTTCACTTTCAACACTTTCTTCATCTTCTTCATATTCTTCATCACTGTCCATCTTGTCGAAACGATGTATATTGACATTCTGCCAATTTGTATCGAAGATAGTGAAGGTACCTTCGAAAATTAACGTTGTCCTACACATCGGACAACATTTGGAAGAACTGGAGCACCACCTGTCGATGCATTCTTTGTGAAAACAATGCCTGCAATCGGTTAGGTACAGTTCTCCAGTCAACCTACTCAGACATACGCTGCAGTCTTCCTCAAAAGTTATACCCCTAGGAAAAAAAAAGTACATATTAATTCGCTGTTTGATAGGTACAATATGGTTATCGTTCATTTCATACACATATATTGAACAAAAATTTCTTTATAAAAATGCAACATTCAGAAACTGAAGATAACATTCGATTATATTGTTTCAAAAATAATTAAAGAAAAAAATGATGTAAAAGCATTACCTTTCTGTACAGTCGTTGTACAACTTTTCGAAACTGAACTCATATAAATGATCCAAAGACATCTTTTTAGCTTTAAAATTATCTGTTCTGTACTTCACCACTGTTAAACTGATACTAAGCTAGTAAGCGTACCAACACACTTAAGTACTCAAATACGTCATGCGCGGATCCAGGACCCACTTTTGGGGGGGGGAAAATTCTAGATTCTTCCGCCATTTTGGGACGTCATTTTTTTTTGCCGTTCATTAATATGGGTTTTCACAAAATGCATTGAAGTTGGAATGAATAGAATAAAAAATGTCCCCATTCATTTACTTGTATTTTCACATTATAAGAAGTAACAAAGTGTATTAATTTTTTGATATTTTCCATTTCACTTGTGTTCAGTAGGTTATGTCATTTAATCATGGAAAGATACAAGCTTTCACTTCAAAATGGACCACTTTTTACTTCAAAATGACACTAGGTTCATTCAGCATGAAAGAAACCGAATGGATTGAATAAAACTCCAAATCAGCTCTTATACAGGGTGTTCCTAAATTGAAGGATGGGCACCCAAACTCTTTGTTTTCCATATACAGGGTGTTGAAGTTTGATTTTTTCAAGTTTTTTCTCATAGCACCTGTCCTTTACAAGATATTGACCTTGAATTTGGCATGGATATTCTAATTTAAAGTTTTCATTATGTAATGAAAGTAAAAATTTCAAACTATTCTCTAGTACCTAATACTCAGAAAAATCCAAATAATAACGAAGATCTAGTTAGTAAGGTATGATATAGCTATGAATAAATTTATTATAAGTGGCACTCGCCTTACAGGCTCGTACCACAAACTTCCACACTCGCGAGAAATGTTGGACTTTCCCCACTTGTTGCACAATATACTAATCTATCATAGAGGAGAATAATAAGATTCAGATGACGAGATTCAGTTGAAAACGACATATTTAGTAGTTTGCTCCCATTTTTATCGAGTATTTTCGTTAAGCAGAATTTCAATTTTGAAATTCTACATATCGATATTTATTTTAGAGCATCAAATTCGATAGTTTTTTAATATTTCGCATCATGAATTCGACCACACGAAACATATTATGATCTAGTTGCATTAGTCAAAAATTCTGATTTATCGTGACCAGAACCTGTTGAAACCACCTGTTGATATTTGAAAGCAGCCGTTGAATAATATTAATATTTTATTGTTTTCATTTATTTCTGGAGCTCTCAGCAATATTGAGTCATAACTTTTATATCGATGTCCAGAAATTCAAAACAGCTACATAGGTATCGAAAATATTCGATATTTATTTTAGAATGTCAAATTCGATATTTTTTAATTTTTCGCATTATGATTTCGATCACAGAAAACCTATTATGCTCTAGTTCCATTAGTTGAAAATCCTGATTTATCGTCACAATATTCAGTTAAATACGACATATTCAGTAGTTTGCTCCTATTATTATGGAATACTTTCGTTATTAATTATAATATATATTATAATTTCAGTTTTGAAATTCTACATATCGATATTTATTTTGAAGTATCAAACTACTCAAACTGATTTCGTTCTTTAGTTGAACGTTTCGAAATTCAACCTAAACAATGTGAAAAGAGAATATGATTTTTATTTTCGTTCAATTATATCTGATTTATTTTATCACTCTGGTAAAAATAAATATTTTAAAAAAGGGTTAAACTGTCGTTTCTTATTTGTTGTGCAACGATTTTGCACGCTTCATTCCATGTTACGCTACTGGAATTTTTGAAGACGCGGTAATTTGTCAATTAATCGTTTCATATCGTGTACTTTCGGTCGGAACGCAGATGCGCGTTTCTGGAGAGAATTTTCTGAAAGATTTTCAATGATGATTGAGACTCCAGCAAGAATAAGTACCTCAGATTTAGATTTCAGTCATTATTAATTTAATTTGAGACTCGGAATCTTATTTATCGGCGAGAATTGTGTCGGGATTCTCGGTAAGTGTTAACATGAATATTAGTATTCAACAAGTAATAATCTCACCAGAATGAATCAATTTAATTTGAAACAGTAGTTTTTTTTTAGAGTCATCCATCTTGTCGAAACGTATTTCAGGTTTGGTAGAATTCTTTTTGTGTCAAATAATGTCAGCAAAACTCCTTCTCAGGTTTATTTGATAATAAATGTAATGATTTCTTTGTAATTTCTTGGTTAGAAATCCGAGAAGGAGTTGTAAATTCAGTTAACATATTCTGATATCATTTTTGTTCATTTTCTCAAAGCACCTCCCGTGGGATTAGAACGAAGAAAACCTCCCGTGGGATTGGAACGAAGAAACCTCCCGTGAGATTAGAACGAAGAAACCTCCCGTGGGATTAGAACAAAGAAAACCTTTCTTGGGATTGATAGATATCAAGAACTACTTCCTTGAGATACAGAATTTCGAATAGTACGTATGTTAGACCACTTTAGTTCCTGAATCTGAGAGAATACCTGCGAAATACCTGGCATTATCACAACAACTTCGTTGAATGGGGATTGGAGTACTATAGCTTCCTGATAGGAATTGGTGTTCAGAAGGCTGAAGATAGTTTACAGAAGTGGTTCCATTCTAGTAGCAGAGTGGCTCATTTAAAATCGTTTTAAGTTAAGTTTCTATTTTATTATTTGTTTGGAGTGAAAAGGATCGATCATTGTATATTTTAATTTTATTAAATTTGTAAAAACCTGGGTAGGAGTTTTGTTGCCAAATAAGCCAAACCACCCCTAGAAATTAGTCCTCAGAGTCTCATGGGCAATTGTAACGTTACAGTTGACAGATACATTCCAAGAATTATTTATCTGATAATACATTAGATAGTTAAAATTTTTAGAATGGCCATCAACCTCATTAGGTAAGTCATTATAAATATGACAAATAAATATTTTAAATATTTATTCAGCACCGAACGTGAGCGAGGCTACGGGAAGATTTATCGAAACGTTTACATACTTGACAGACAAAAACTCAAGACGAATAATCAAAAAAAATATTAAACGAAAAGAATGGATAACTGAAGGCATAATAAAATCAATTAACGAGAAAAATAGTATGTATAAAAAAATCAAATCGGAAAAATGTATGGACGAGAATCTCAATGAGAATTATAAGAGATATAAAAAACATTTAGAAAAATTAATTAAAATCGCTAAAATAAATTATTATGAAAACGAAATACAAAAACATAAAAATGACCCCCAATAGTTGTGGAGGGTCATAACAGATAAAAAACTCAATCAGCAACAGATTTCCTCAATTATGCAAGATAATATTACATTAACGGAAAGAACTAAAATAGCGGAAACTTTTAACGCGTATTTTTCTAGCATAGGCACACAACTGGCAAATAAAATAAAAAAGAAAAAAACAAAATTTAATAATTCAGAATCACCTAACCAACTCAAGTTAAATTTTGATCCTTGTGATGAGCAAGAGATATTGAAAGTAATAGAGTCACTAAAAGCGAATAAATCTCCAGGTATTTATGGTATCCAAGTGACACTACTTAAGAGAATTGCCAAAAGTATAGTCGCTCCCCTTAGGTTTCTAGTGAATTTCTCTATGCAGACGGGTATGTTTCCGGTTTCTTTAAAAACAACACTTATAAAACCAATACACAAAGCAGGAGATAAATCGTCCGTAAATAATTATCGCCCAATATCACTAGTATCAAATATCTCAAAAATATTTGAAAGAATAATACATAATAGAGTCACGAAGTTTCTGGAAGGGTGCAAAATTTTGAGTGAGAGGCAGTTCGGTTTTAGGGTCGGGAAATCCACACAGGATGCTATAGCGGCACTAACAGGTGAAATATATAGATGTCTGGATATGTCGAGACCATGTCTGGGTGTGTTCGTGGATTTAGCCAAAGCCTTCGACACGGTCAGTCATGACGGATTGCTTGACACTCTGAGTGCATGGGTGTCGAGGGTAGTCCACTCAACTGGTTTAGAAGCTATCTGATAGGTAGAAAGCAATGCGTCCAAGTTGGAGAATCGATAAGCTCACTATCAGACATACATTATGGAGTGCCTCAGGGAACAATATTGGGCCCTGTTCTTTTTAATATTTACATTAACTCGATGTTTTCATTGCGCACCAGGGGGAAACTATTTGCATTTGCGGACGATACTGCAGTATTTTATGAGGGAGATAGCTGGGAACAACTAAAGAGTATGGTAGAAATGGACTTCAAGGACATAATTCAGTTTCTTAATTATAAGGTTTTAACAATAAACAAGCAGAAAACAAAATTTATGCTGTTTTCCAATAGCTCAACTGTGTTGCCTGAGTATAGAACGTTAAATGTTGAGGATGACTTCACAATTCATTCAGCAGATCATATAAAATATCTAGGTGTAATATTGGACCCATATTTGAGATGGAATTTTCAAGTCGATAACGTTGTGAAGAAAATTCGGAAAATGATACCTAGATTCAGGTTTTTTAAAGAATTCTGTAACCCTCAGTTGTTGAGAACATTGTACTTGGTTTTGGTTCAACCCCTTTTGGTATATGGCCTACTTGGATGGGGAGGGGTAGTGAAACATTATTTACTTAAGCTCGAGGTAACACAGAAATGGTTGTTAAAGATAATATACAATAAACCATATCGCTATCCGAGTGAAAAACTGTTCCAAGAATCTGCTGTTATGA
Organism: Harmonia axyridis; assembly: GCF_914767665.1. NCBI lineage: Eukaryota > Metazoa > Arthropoda > Insecta > Coleoptera > Coccinellidae > Harmonia > Harmonia axyridis. The sequence continues at coordinate 52,267,090 of NC_059502.1, read as the reverse complement.
ATCTTCGACAGCTGTATATGCTCGTGCTTGCTGTGCATCAATTTAAAAACATTTCGTCTGCGGAATTTAACGAGCATTTGCATGGAACGCGACACAGAGGACGAATGATTTTAATACCTAGAACAATGAAAACCATAGGACAACGATCGCACACATTTTTATCCCCTCGAGTGTACAATTACATACCAGCGTGTATTAAAGCAAGTAATAGCTTAAAAATTTTTAAATTAAAATTGAAAACGTGGATAGGAAACTTAAGTTCTCAAGAAGTTACGAATTTGTTGGATATTAAGAACTCGTATGTCCATACCTGAAATGTTGGGGGGAACCTTGGTCACAACAGCGGATTAATTGCATATTGGGCTCCTGATGCCTTGTAATGTGGTGTTAATAAAATGTTGTGTATATAGTCTATTAGATATTTGAGTGTATATATATTGTGTACATGAAGAGTAGAACAAATAATTTCAATGTAGATGCCTCAAACAAGGTGCCTACGCACCTTCGAGGTAAAGAATAGTTTATTGATTTACCTTTGTATCCATATTTAGGTTGAATTGTACTCAAATATGTTTGGTATAAGAAACTGTACTCTGAAAAATGTTTTAATTTTGCTCAATAAAACTTATAATAATAATAATATACCTACACACATTAAGAGTACCTAAGTCAAACTTTTGTTGGTTATCTGATGACGCCACGTTCATTAAACCATTATTCAACCCTTAATTACTACACAAAAATTTTGTAACATAAGTACTACGGTGGGTCAATTTGACCCGATTTCTAGATAGATATTAACAAAAGAAAACAAACGATATTTTTACATTTTATTCGGGAATAATAATTTTCAAACATTAATTTTTAACTCAAGTATTTTATTCGGTATTTTTGCATAAGGGGCAAACATTTATGGCACATTCTTTGCAAATCTGTTTTTTACACATCGAACAGAAGGTGTTTTTTTTTCGATGGACAAATGGCACATCTCTTTCTTTTCGAAGTTCCTACCCGAGGCTGAGGCTCTAGTGGATGGGAAATCTCAAAATCAAATATGTTCGCTGCTAAATTTCGAAGTTTGAGTGATATCTTAGGGTTAGATATCCTGGTTACTACATGTGATCTACACAACTCCTTGGCTAATGTTTTCAGGAAGTCTATTCTCGTTAGTTCCTTTCCGGTGGGTGAAAGCTGATAAAGAACTCTGGCATTCACTCCAGAAACATTCAAAATCATGTGAAATATTGCCATTGGCCATCTGCGAGTTCTTCTTGATGTACTGTAGTTTGCGCATTTTTGATCTAATGCGTCTACGCCAGCCTTCGTACTGTTGTAAAATAATATAATATCTGGCTTCTTGCTTTTTTCATCAACTTTATCATCTGAGTGCATAGAGGATAATAAAATCACAGATTTGTTTTTCTTCGGAACATGAGCAACAATCGTCAAATCAGAAGTGAACCCAAATAGGGAGCTTCCAATTTCCTTTCCTCTGGACGGTAGAAATTCTGGTGGAATGAAAGCTTTATTTTTCCTCAAAGTACCTACTAACGTCAACTTCTCTTTTTTCAGGGCATTTGCAAGTTCTAATGAGGTGTACCAATTATCGGTAGTTATATTTCTATTGGACCCTTTCACAGGTTCAATCAACCTCATAACCACTTGTGTTGGAAGGGATAGTTTCTCTCCTTTTTCCAAACAAGCCTTACTTGGTGTCTGTTTTCCACAATATATTTCCGTGTTCACCATGTAATGTGTTTTTGCATCTGCTAAAACCTGTATCTTGATCCCATATTTAGCAGGCTTACTTGGCATGAACATTCGGAATCCACAGCAACCTCTGAATGGAACTAGCATTTCATCTATCGTCAAATGTAGAAAAGGAGAATAACAACTCTTTGAATTATGGACGAATTGATTAAATAACTCAGATATTGCGGCCAACTTGTTTTCCTTCAGTCTTTCCTTCCTTGTACTATCATCATCGAATCGAATACAGGAGAGCAAGAAAGAAAACCTTGCAAGTGACATAGTGCACCTGAATATGTCTCTGCCCGTTCCATCATTGGCCCATAGAGATCTGAGATCCTCATGTCCTGATTTAAGAATGCCTGTTAAATAGAGCAGACCAATGAAAGCCTCTATCTTCTTGGTCTGTATTATGAATGAAGGAAGCAGAGAACTGCGATCGGCAATTTCTCCTTCTTTTGAACATTTTATATTTCAGTTGCATATTCTGTATTTTGGAGTTTGTATGTTTTGTGATTTTCTTGAGCATTGCGTCCGAAAAAATTAGTTTCCAGGCTTGCAAAACTGTTGAGAGTGGATTTTTTTTTGCGTCTCCCTTCAAGCCAGGCATTATTGTATAAATATTTTTCTTTTGGGTTTTACCTCTTGTTGGTGCATTTTTCGACCATTTCGTTTTGTCTTTGCCATAAAAAGCTTGACGATTATATTCGTCAACTTCTTTAGTCTTTCTCTCTGCACCTTCAGATTCTTGTTCATTATCATGCCATTCAAGTTCGCTATCACTGTCATGTTCGCTTATTTCTTCATGATCACTCTCCCCAGGTTCACTCCTATCTCCTTCATCTAGAATAGCTTCAGTAGCAGCTACTCTGTCTTGCACTTCGAAAATATTTTCATCTTCTTCTGAATTTTCTGTGGAATTACAATCCTCCCAGAACTGTTCATCTTCAACAATTTGTAGGATTTCAGCTTCATTGAGTGGCCTATTCATACTGTAGAAAAAAAAACAAGATCAATGAATTGATATTGATATAAATTTGGAATGATTCATTCATCCAATTGAATATAAAACGTACCTCATATTCCATATAACACTACCGTTCAAACTACGCACGGGTCAATTTGACCCAAATACAGCAATATCAGCAAACAGGGAACGCACACAGCTCGAATAACACGTCAGAACAGAGATTATGTAGGGCTAGGGAATACTAGAAGAATTACCCCACTACTCACACGCGAAACTAAGAATTTCGGCTCGTCGTCGTGTGGGTCAAAATGACCCGTCCGTAGTGACTAAGGGTTAACTTTCTAATAGATAACATAGGTATCCATAAGAATTTGTGAATAAACTAAATTAGGTCCTGATATCAGCAATTAAATTCTTATTGTTCAGGGGTCAGTGATAAATAAATACCACGAAAAAAAAATTATAAAACGAATAAACATTTTAAAAAAACTTCAAGAAAAGCGTCTAACTTTTTCTGCTTATCTCATCACGTTATGGTCATTGAAGCATTATTTAATTATTTACTGATAGATAGTTGAATAATTCTCATACTTTCTTCTTAAAGTTATTCAACTATCTGTTTGTAATTGAAAAATGGATTAATAATTTTTTATGCATGATGTTATCAGATAAGTCACTATTGTTTGATGACTTCTTACAAGTTTTTTAAAATGTTCATTTGTCAAGCTATTATGGCTCATGAAATGGCATTTAATAATAACTTACCAATAGATGGCTGTAATTCGCTGTTTGAAAGGTACAATATGGTTATTTTCATTTCAAACACATATATGTATATCTAAATACATATTAGACATTCGAATAAAATTTTTTCCTTTTCAAATTACTCGATTGATCCTAGATAAATTTTTCCGATGAAAAGCTACAATGAGTTGTATTATTTACTTCTTGTCACAAATTTCATAGTTTTTATATTTCTCCTCAATGAAAAAGGTCACAGACATAGACAAGATAATTGTCTTGAGTCTGAATGAAAAAAACCAACAATAAAACAATCATTTATCTTTTCAGAGGCAATTATGAATTTCTTGTATAAACGACCTCAAACTGTCTTTGGATTATTATTGGATTTCGTGTTTAAACACCAAATCTTGCGTGCTTCAGGTAATTATCAAAAACTGACTGCACATATTTCAACCATCTTCAATCAAATAGACCGATAGTAGGAGAAGCTCACACGCGAATCAGCTCAAAAAAAACAGTAGGAGTGGCCTTTATCTGTGACTTCAAGGCTGTGAAAATTTTTGATTTACTTCTCGGAAAACAATTTTTTCATTTTGTTATATTTTATCCTAATTCTAAATAATACTGTGGATTGGCTTGGTTTCTACTTGTTCGAAATTCATTTTAAATCGAAAATTAAATGACAGTCATTATATTTCATCTTTTTTTTTCGTATTCCTGGTACTGTATGCATAATGGAAACTGTTTTGGAGGAAGCCAACCTTATGGTCATCAATATACATACCGGGTGTAATAGGATCATGGTACACACCCCTTATCTCCCTTAAATTTGAAGGTTATAGATTGAAATTTAGGATAATAATAATAATAATAATAGGTATTTATTTCCAGAATTGTATGTACATTACAAAATGATAAAAACAAGTCACAAATTCCTTACAAAAAAATAAATCAATGAACTAATATATCTATGATATTTTTACATGACAAAAGACTATAAATTCATTTAAAGAATATGGTTCACATTTAATTAACAGTTCGAATAATTGTCTCTTGAAGAGTTTAATTTCTTTAATTGATCTTATTTTTCTAGGTAAATGATTGAACAGTTTCATACTGATTTAGTAATTATTACGCTCTGTACTCGTTAGTCTGTGAATAGGTAATAGATATTCAATCATTATCCTGGTAGGATTCACATTTTTACAATCCTGAAAATAGGAATTGTTCTCAAACAAAAATAACAAGAGTTTATAGATATATAAACCAGGGGAAATTTAATGAAGGAAACATCACTCTTAAATTAAATTTCCCTGTTGGTTTCTTCTTTATTATCTTCTTCATTTTCCTCTTCACTTTCAACACTTTCTTCATCTTCTTCATATTCTTCATCACTGTCCATCTTGTCGAAACGATGTATATTGACATTCTGCCAATTTGTATCGAAGATAGTGAAGGTACCTTCGAAAATTAACGTTGTCCTACACATCGGACAACATTTGGAAGAACTGGAGCACCACCTGTCGATGCATTCTTTGTGAAAACAATGCCTGCAATCGGTTAGGTACAGTTCTCCAGTCAACCTACTCAGACATACGCTGCAGTCTTCCTCAAAAGTTATACCCCTAGGAAAAAAAAAGTACATATTAATTCGCTGTTTGATAGGTACAATATGGTTATCGTTCATTTCATACACATATATTGAACAAAAATTTCTTTATAAAAATGCAACATTCAGAAACTGAAGATAACATTCGATTATATTGTTTCAAAAATAATTAAAGAAAACAATGATGTAAAAGCATTACCTTTCTGTACAGTCGTTGTACAACTTTTCGAAACTGAACTCATATAAATGATCCAAAGACATCTTTTTAGCTTTAAAATTATCTGTTCTGTACTTCACCACTGTTGAACTGATACTAAGCTAGTAAGCGTACCAACACACTTAAGTACTCAAATACGTCAGGCGCGGATCCAGGACCCACTTTTGGGGGGGGGGGAAATTCTAGATTCTTCCGCCATTTTGGGACGTCATTTTTTTTTGCCGTTCATTAATATGGGTTTTCACAACATGCATTGAAGGTGGAATGAAGGATTATCAGACCAGGATAACCTCATTCGTCTTGATAGAGCACTCAAGGGAAAAGCTAGGGAAACTGTTAAAGCTCTTCTAATATCTCCAAGCAATGTTTCAAGGATAATCAATATGCTCGAGATGAATTTTGGTAGACCTGAATGGATTGTTCTATCTCTCATGGAAAAAGTGAAGAAAATCAGCCCTGTAAAAGAAGACAGTTTGGAATCCTGTATTTTTTTCTCAAACGCAGTTACTAATATGGTGGTCACGATGAGAAATGTTAATTCTTCACTATATTTGTTCCATCCGGAAATGTTAGTGAATATTGTTGAAAAACTTCCCACCATACAAAAGTACAACTGGGGAAAATATAAATATCAGAAAGATTTACAGGGAATACCAACATCCCTTGAAGATTTTGCAAATTGGTACGAAGAAGAGGTAAATTCTATGGCTTCTACAAGTAATCCATTCCAGAGAAGTAAACACATGTCAAGGAAAGAAACAGTTAGTTTTTCAAAAAAGTCCGAGCCGAGAAAGGCAGAAAATTCCAAAGTTTGTGTATTTTGCCAGAGAACGAATCATAAAATAGAGGAATGTGGTGAATTCATAGAGAAGACTATACCAGAAAGAAGACAATCAGTTATGAATTTGAGATTATGTTTTCTATGTCTCCAATTGGGTCACATGGCTAATAAATGTTTCCTCAGAACGAGATGTGGTATAATGGGTTGTAAAGGAAAGCATAGCAGTCTTCTTCATCTGGCAAGAGATCCAAACAGCTCATATCCAACTTTACAAGATAAAACAGCAGCTTCGAGTGAATTTTGTGCGAAATTGAACGATGTGGATCAAAAAACTCTGCTGAGAATAGCACCAGTTATACTTCGTGGGCCTTATAATGAAATCAAGACATTTGCCTTATTCGATGAAGGCTCCACATGCTCGATGATGGATGAAAATTTAGCTATGAAATTGAACCTCTCTGGACCCATCGTTCCACTCCGTTTTCAATGGACAAATAACATTACCCATTTCGAGGATGAATCGAAAATGGTTGATGTTGATATTTCTGCCGACAGCAATAAACAAATCTTCTATAATCTGAAAAATTTGAGGACTGTTAAAAACTTGAGTATACCAAACCAGAAAATCAATGTAGATCTTTTGTCTCAGAATTTCCCACATTTGAACCGGAAAATTCTAGAGGCCGTGGAGAATGCAACTCCAGAAATTCTCATTGGCCAAAACAATTGCGGACTAATTATACCACGTCAGGTCATACAACCAAAAATGAATCAACCTATAATGTCCAAATCCAAATTAGGTTGGACTATTCATGGAGCACTCACTGATTCAACTGATGGAAATGAAATGAATCATGCAACTCTTTGTTGCCGACATATTGAAGATGATGAACTCCATCGTATGGTGAAAGATAGTTTCAAGTTAGAAGCTTTCGGAGTGAATGAAAAAATCATCAGCTCAGTAGAAGATCGCAAAGCACTTGAAATCATGAATAGCACAGCTAAAAGAATTGGTAACCGTTGGGAAATTGGACACCTTTGGAGAAATATGGATGTCGCATTTCCTGACAGCAAAGTAAACGCACTCAACCGTCTTTCCTGCATGGAGAGGAAAATGAAGAAAGATTGTGAATTCGCAAAGCAGTACCGTGAGAAGATCCAGGATTACATCAACAAGGGTTATGCAAGAAAATTAGAGTTAGAGGAGATTACAGAAAATCCGAGAAACTGGTTTTTACCACATTTTGCAGTGTGGAACGTCCATAAGCCCGGTAAAATTAGACTTGTCTTTGACGCTGCTGCAAGATCATTTGGATATAGCCTCAATGACTTTTTACTACAAGGTCCAGACTTTGTTCCTTCCTTGGTTTCCGTTTTATGGCGCTTTAGGCAGGGAAAAATTGCATTTAGTGGGGACATCAGGGAAATGTTTCACCAAGTGTTAATAAAAAAGGAAGATCGATGTGCTCAACGATTTCTTTGGCATGATGAAAATAACCTTGGTGGAATTCCGGATGTTTATGAAATGAATGTTATGATCTTCGGTGCCGTGTCTTCTCCATCCGTAGCCAAATTCATCAAGAACAGGAATGCTGAATGTTTCGAAGATAAATTCCCTGGAATAAGCAGAGCAATGAAGAGACAACATTATGTTGACGATTATTTGGATTCATGTAGCACATACGAGGAAGCTATTCAAAGAGTACGAGATGTAATTTATGTTCATAATCAAGTTGGTTTTGAAATGGTGAAATGGATTAGTAACTCCAAGAGGGTTCTAGAATCAATTCCAAAATGTCTTCGTGCTGAATCAGAAAAAAACATTAAAATTGATTCACAAGAAATCAAAAGAGTTCTTGGATTGTCTTGGTCTCCAGAAACTGACCAATTCATATATTCGCTGAACTTTCACAAAATTCCTATTGAAAAAACATCAGGATCAATAGCACCAACGAAACGGAAGGTCTTGCGGATCATCATGTCAATATTTGATCCTTTCGGGTTTTTGGCAACTTTGATCATAAAGGCGAATGTGTTTTGTGATGCGCGTGATAAGGCTTATTCCTATGTTGCTTACTTCAGAACAGAAGAAAAGGAGGATAATACTGAAACACATGTCTGCTTTGTTACTGCTGAGTATAAAGTTGCGCCATTGACTCAGCAAATCATACCCAAATTAGAGTTACAAGGAGCAGTGTTGGCATGCAGACTATCCAAGAAAATATGGGAAGAAGTTGAACATAAAATTCGCGAAACACATTATTGGACTGATTCATTGGTGGTACTTAAACAAATAAGATCCCAGTCGAGAAGGTTTCCTATGTTCGTGTCATGTCGAATAGGAGAAATCCATGAAAATGCAGATGTTTTCCAGTGGCACTGGGATCCTTCTGAAGAAAATGTAGCAGATCAGGCTACCAAAGAATTGAAAAATATCGATCTTAAACAAGATGGAGATTGGTTTAGCGGACCATCGTTTTTGGGAAAACCAAGGAAATTATGGTATTGTGAGGGTGGCAAAAATTCAAACGAAGAAAGGCATTTATAAAAGACCTGTTACGAAGCTGTGCATCCTTCCGACCACTTAGTGAAGATTTAAGTTCTTCACAGGGGGGAGAAATGTTAAGGCCAAATTCACTTTTTAATTTGACAGACGAGTGAACAGGAAATCAAGGGAGTTTAGTTTTTTGATAGTTCTGAATTGTCAAGTTTTCAAATAAAAAAGTTATTGAAGAATTTCACATTTGAATTTACACCATTATTTAACTTTCTAATAGATAACAGAGGTATCCATAAGAATTTGTGAATAAACTAAATTAGGTCCTGATATCAGCAACTAAATTCTTATTGTTCAGGGGTCAGTGATAAATAAATACCACGAAAAAAAAATTATAAAACAAATAAACATTTTAAAAAAACTTCAAGAAAAGCGTCTAACTTTTTCTGCTTATCTGATCACGTTATGGTCATTAAAGCATTATTTAATTATTTACTGATAGATAGTTGCATAATTCTCATACTTTCTTCTTAAAGTTATTCAACTATCTGTTTGTAATTAAAAAATGGATTAATAATTTTTTATGCATGATGTTATCAGATAAGTCACTATTGTTTGATGACTTCTTACAAGTTTTTTAAAATGTTTATTTGTCAAGCTATTATGGCTCATGAAATGGCATTTAATAATAACTTACTAATAGATGGCTGTAATTCGCTGTTTGAAAGGTACAATATGGTTATTTTCATTTCAAACACATATATGTATATCTAAATACATATTAGACATTCGAATAAAATTTTTTCCTTTTCAAATTACTCGATTGATCCTAGATAAATTTTTCCGATGAAAAGCTACAATGAGTTGTATTATTTACTTCTTGTCACAAATTTCATAGTTTTTATATTTCTCCTCAATGAAAAAGGTCACAGACATAGACAAGATAATTGTCTTGAGTCTGAATGAAAAAAACCAACAATAAAACAATCATTTATCTTTTCAGAGGCAATTACGAATTTCTTGTATAAACGACCTCAAACTGTCTTTGGATTATTATTGGATTTCGTGTTTAAACACCAAATCTTGCGTGCTCCAGGTAATTATCAAAAACTGACTGCACATATTTCAACCATCTTCAATCAAATAGACCGATAGTAGGAGAAGCTCACACGCGAATCAGCTCAAAAAAAACAGTAGGAGTGGCCTTTATCTGTGACTTCAAGGCTGTGAAAATTTTTGATTTACTTCTCGGAAAACAATTTTTTCATTTTGTTATATTTTATCCTAATTCTAAATAATACTGTGGATTGGCTTGGTTTCTACTTGTTCGAAATTCATTTTAAATCGAAAATTAAATGACAGTCATTATATTTCATCTTTTTTTTCGTATTCCTGGTACTGTTTGCATAATGGAAACTGTTTTGGAGGAAGCTAACCTTATGGTCATCAATATACATACCGGGTGTAATAGGATCATCGTACACACCCCTTATCTCCCTTGAATTTGAAGGTTATAGATTGAAATTTAGGATAATAATAATAATAATAATAATAGGTATTTATTTCCAGAATTGTATGTACATTACAAAATGATAAAAACAAGTCACAAATTCCTTACAAAAAAATAAATCAATGAACTAATATATCTATGATATTTGTACATGACAAAAGACTATAAATTCATTTAAAGAATATGGTTCACATTTAATTAAAAGTTCGAATAATTGTCTCTTGAAGAGTTTAATTTCTTTAATTGATCTTATTTTTCTAGGTAAATGATTGAACAGTTTCATACTGATTTAGTAATTATTACGCTCTGTACTCGTTAGTCTGTGAATAGGTAATAGATATTCAATCATTATCCTGGTAGGATTCACATTTTTACAATCCTGAAAATAGGAATTGTTCTCAAACAAAAATAACAAGAGTTTATAGATATATAAACCAGGGGAAATTTAATGAAGGAAACATCACTCTTAAATTAAATTTCCCTGTTGGTTTCTTCTTTATTATCTTCTTCATTTTCCTCTTCACTTTCAACACTTTCTTCATCTTCTTCATATTCTTCATCACTGTCCATCTTGTCGAAACGATGTATATTGACATTCTGCCAATTTGTATCGAAGATAGTGAAGGTACCTTCGAAAATTAACGTTGTCCTACACATCGGACAACATTTGGAAGAACTGGAGCACCACCTGTCGATGCATTCTTTGTGAAAACAATGCCTGCAATCGGTTAGGTACAGTTCTCCAGTCAACCTACTCAGACATACGCTGCAGTCTTCCTCAAAAGTTATACCCCTAGGAAAAAAAAAGTACATATTAATTCGCTGTTTGATAGGTACAATATGGTTATCGTTCATTTCATACACATATATTGAACAAAAATTTCTTTATAAAAATGCAACATTCAGAAACTGAAGATAACATTCGATTATATTGTTTCAAAAATAATTAAAGAAAACAATGATGTAAAAGCATTACCTTTCTGTACAGTCGTTGTACAACTTTTCGAAACTGAACTCATATAAATGATCCAAAGACATCTTTTTAGCTTTAAAATTATCTGTTCTGTACTTCACCACTGTTGAACTGATACTAAGCTAGTAAGCGTACCAACACACTTAAGTACTCAAATACGTCAGGCGCGGATCCAGGACCCACTTTTGGGGGGGGGAAAATTCTAGATTCTTCCGCCATTTTGGGACGTCATTTTTTTTTGCCGTTCATTAATATGGGTTTTCACAAAATGCATTGAAGGTGGAATGAATAGAATAAAAAATGTCCCCATTCATTTACTTGTATTTTCACATTATATGAAGTAACAAAGTGTATTAATTACATATCGATATTTATTTTGAAGTATCAAACTACTCAAACTGATTTCGTTCTTTAGTTGAACGTTTCGAAATTCAATCTAAACAATGTGAAAAGAGAATATGATTTTTATTTTCGTTCAATTATATCTGATTTATTTTATCACCTTGGTAAAAATAAATATTTCAAAAAAGGGTTAAACTGTCGTTTCTTATTTGTTGACAGATACATTCCAAGAATTATTCATCTGATAATACATTAGATAGTTAAAATTTTCAGAATGGCCGTCAACCTCATTAGGTAAGTCATTATAAATATGACAAATAAATATTTTAAATGTACCTACACTCATTAAGAGTACCTAAGTCAAACTTTTGTTGGTTATCTGATGATGCCACGTTCATTAAACCATTATTTAACTTTCTAATAGATAACAGAGGTATCCATAAGAATTTGTGAATAAACTAAATTAGGTCCTGATATCAGCAACTAAATTCTTATTGTTCAGGGGTCAGTGATAAATAAATACCACGAAAAAAAAATTATAAAACAAATAAACATTTTAAAAAAACTTCAAGAAAAGCGTCTAACTTTTTCTGCTTATCTGATCACGTTATGGTCATTAAAGCATTATTTAATTATTTACTGATAGATAGTTGAATAATTCTCATACTTTCTTCTTAAAGTTATTCAACTATCTGTTTGTAATTAAAAAATGGATTAATAATTTTTTATGCATGATGTTATCAGATAAGTCACTATTGTTTGATGACTTCTTACAAGTTTTTTAAAATGTTTATTTGTCAAGCTATTATGGCTCATGAAATGGCATTTAATAATAACTTACTAATAGATGGCTGTAATTCGTTGTTTGAAAGGTACAATATGGTTATTTTCATTTCAAACACATATATGTATATCTAAATACATATTAGACATTCGAATAAAATTTTTTCCTTTTCAAATTACTCGATTGATCCTAGATAAATTTTTCCGATGAAAAGCTACAATGAGTTGTATTATTTACTTCTTGTCACAAATTTCATAGTTTTTATATTTCTCCTCAATGAAAAAGGTCACAGACATAGACAAGATAATAGTCTTGAGTCTGAATGAAAAAAACCAACAATAAAACAATCATTTATCTTTTCAGAGGCAATTACGAATTTCTTGTATAAACGACCTCAAACTGTCTTTGGATTATTATTGGATTTCGTGTTTAAACACCAAATCTTGCGTGCTTCAGGTAATTATCAAAAACTGACTGCACATATTTCAACCATCTTCAATCAAATAGACCGATAGTAGGAGAAGCTCACACGCGAATCAGCTCAAAAAAAACAGTAGGAGTGGCCTTTATCTGTGACTTCAAGGCTGTGAAAATTTTTGATTTACTTCTCGGAAAACAATTTTTTCATTTTGTTATATTTTATCCTAATTCTAAATAATACTGTGGATTGGCTTGGTTTCTACTTGTTCGAAATTCATTTTAAATCGAAAATTAAATGACAGTCATTATATTTCATCTTTTTTTTTCGTATTCCTGGTACTGTATGCATAATGGAAACTGTTTTGGAGGAAGCTAACCTTATGGTCATCAATATACATACCGGGTGTAATAGGATCATGGTACACACCCCTTATCTCCCTAAGGGTAATTCGCTGTTTGAAAGGTACAATATGGTTATTTTCATTTCAAACACATATATGTATATCTAAATACATATTAGACATTCGAATAAAATTTTTTCCTTTTCAAATTACTCGATTGATCCTAGATAAATTTTTTCGATGAAAAGCTACAATGAGTTGTATTATTTACTTCTTGTCACAAATTTCATAGTTTTTATATTTCTCCTCAATGAAAAAGGTCACAGACATAGACAAGATAATTGTCTTGAGTCTGAATGAAAAAAACCAACAATAAAACAATCATTTATCTTTTCAGAGGCAATTACGAATTTCTTGTATAAACGACCTCAAACTGTCTTTGGATTATTATTGGATTTCGTGTTTAAACACCAAATCTTGCGTGCTTCAGGTAATTATCAAAAACTGACTGCACATATTTCAACCATCTTCAATCAAATAGACCGATAGTAGGAGAAGCTCACACGCTAATCAGCTCAAAAAAAACAGTAGGAGTGGCCTTTATCTGTGACTTCAAGGCTGTGAAAATTTTTGATTTACTTCTCGGAAAACAATTTTTTCATTTTGTTATATTTTATCCTAATTCTAAATAATACTGTGGATTGGCTTGGTTTCTACTTCTTCGAAATTCATTTTAAATCGAAAATTAAATGACAGTCATTATATTTCATCTTTTTTTTTCGTATTCCTGGTACTGTATGCATAATGGAAACTGTTTTGGAGGAAGCTAACCTTATGGTCATCAATATACATACCGGGTGTAATAGGATCATGGTACACACCCCTTATCTCCCTTAAATTTGAAGGTTATAGATTGAAATTTAGGATAATAATAATAATAATAATAATAGGTATTTATTTCCAGAATTGTATGTACATTACAAAATGATAAAAACAAGTCACAAATTCCTTACAAAAAAATAAATCAATGAACTAATATATCTATGATATTTGTACATGACAAAAGACTATAAATTCATTTAAAGAATATGGTTCACATTTAATTAACATTTCGAATAATTGTCTCTTGAAGAGTTTAATTTCTTTAATTGATCTTATTTTTCTAGGTAAATGATCGAACAGTTTCATACTGATTTAGTAATTATTACGCTCTGTACTCGTTAGTCTGTGAATAGGTAATAGATATTCAATCATTATCCTGGTAGGATTCACATTTTTACAATCCTGAAAATAGGAATTGTTCTCAAACAAAAATAACAAGAGTTTATAGATATATAAACCAGGGGAAATTTAATGAAGGAAACATCACTCTTAAATTAAATTTCCCTGTTGGTTTCTTCTTTATTATCTTCTTCATTTTCCTCTTCACTTTCAACACTTTCTTCATCTTCTTCATATTCTTCATCACTGTCCATCTTGTCGAAACGATGTATATTGACATTCTGCCAATTTGTATCGAAGATAGTGAAGGTACCTTCGAAAATTAACGTTGTCCTACACATCGGACAACATTTGGAAGAACTGGAGCACCACCTGTCGATGCATTCTTTGTGAAAACAATGCCTGCAATCGGTTAGGTACAGTTCTCCAGTCAACCTACTCAGACATACGCTGCAGTCTTCCTCAAAAGTTATACCCCTAGGAAAAAAAAAGTACATATTAATTCGCTGTTTGATAGGTACAATATGGTTATCGTTCATTTCATACACATATATTGAACAAAAATTTCTTTATAAAAATGCAACATTCAGAAACTGAAGATAACATTCGATTATATTGTTTCAAAAAAAATTAAAGAAAACAATGATGTAAAAGCATTACCTTTCTGTACAGTCGTTGTACAACTTTTCGAAACTGAACTCATATAAATGATCCAAAGACATCTTTTTAGCTTTAAAATTATCTGTTCTGTACTTCACCACTGTTGAACTGATACTAAGCTAGTAAGCGTACCAACACACTTAAGTACTCAAATACGTCAGGCGCGGATCCAGGACCCACTTTTGGGGGGGGGGGAAATTTTAGATTCTTCCGCCATTTTGGGACGTCATTTTTTTTTGCCGTTCATTAATATGAGTTTTCACAAAATGCATTGAAGGTGGAATGAATAGAATAAAAAATGTCCCCATTCATTTACTTGTATTTTCACATTATATGAAGTAACAAAGTGTATTAATTACATATCGATATTTATTTTGAAGTATCAAACTACTCAAACTGATTTCGTTCTTTAGTTGAACGTTTCGAAATTCAATCTAAATAATGTGAAAAGAGAATATGATTTTTATTTTCGTTCAATTATATCTGATTTATTTTATCACCTTGGTAAAAATAAATATTTCAAAAAAGGGTTAAACTGTCGTTTCTTATTTGTTGACAGATACATTCCAAGAATTATTCATCTGATAATACATTAGATAGTTAAAATTTTCAGAATGGCCGTCAACCTCATTAGGTAAGTCATTATAAATATGACAAATAAATATTTTAAATGTACCTACACTCATTAAGAGTACCTAAGTCAAACTCTTGTTGGTTATCTGATGATGCCACGTTCATTAAACCATTATTTAACTTTCTAATAAATAACAGAGGTATCCATAAGAATTTGTGAATAAACTAAATTAGGTCCTGATATCAGCAACTGAATTCTTATTGTTCAGGGGTCAGTGATAAATAAATACCACGAAAAAAAAATTATAAAACAAATAAACATTTTGAAAAAACTTCAAGAAAAGCGTCTAACTTTTTCTGCTTATCTGATCACGTTATGGTCATTAAAGCATTATTTAATTATTTACTGATAGATAGTTGAATAATTCTCATACTTTCTTCTTAAAGTTATTCAACTATCTGTTTGTAATTAAAAAATGGATTAATAATTTTTTATGCATGATGTTATCAGATAAGTCACTATTGTTTGATGACTTCTTACAAGTTTTTTAAAATGTTTATTTGTCAAGCTATTATGGCTCATGAAATGGCATTTAATAATAACTTACTAATAGATGGCTGTAATTCGCTGTTTGAAAGGTACAATATGGTTATTTTCATTTCAAACACATATATGTATATCTAAATACATATTAGACATTCGAATAAAATTTTTTCCTTTTCAAATTACTCGATTGATCCTAGATAAATTTTTTCGATGAAAAGCTACAATGAGTTGTATTATTTACTTCTTGTCACAAATTTCATAGTTTTTATATTTCTCCTCAATGAAAAAGGTCACAGACATAGACAAGATAATTGTCTTGTGTCTGAATGAAAAAAACCAACAATAAAACAATCATTTATCTTTTCAGAGGCAATTACGAATTTCTTGTATAAACGACCTCAAACTGTCTTTGGATTATTATTGGATTTCGTGTTTAAACACCAAATCTTGCGTGCTTCAGGTAATTATCAAAAACTGACTGCACATATTTCAACCATCTTCAATCAAATAGACCGATAGTAGGAGAAGCTCACACGCGAATCAGCTCAAAAAAAACAGTAGGAGTGGCCTTTATCTGTGACTTCAAGGCTGTGAAAAGTTTTGATTTACTTCTCGGAAAACAATTTTTTCATTTTGTTATATTTTATCCTAATTCTAAATAATACTGTGGATTGGCTTGGTTTCTACTTGTTCGAAATTCATTTTAAATCGAAAATTAAATGACAGTCATTATATTTCATCTTTTTTTTTCGTATTCCTGGTACTGTATGCATAATGGAAACTGTTTTGGAGGAAGCTAACCTTATGGTCATCAATATACATACCGGGTGTAATAGGATCATGGTACACACCCCTTATCTCCCTTAAATTTGAAGGTTATAGATTGAAATTTAGGATAATAATAATAATAGGTATTTATTTCCAGAATTGTATGTACATTACAAAATGATAAAAACAAGTCACAAATTCCTTACAAAAAAATAAATCAATGAACTAATATATCTATGATATTTGTACATGACAAAAGACTATAAATTCATTTAAAGAATATGGTTCACATTTAATTAACAGTTCGAATAATTGTCTCTTGAAGAGTTTAATTTCTTTAATTGATCTTATTTTTCTAAGTAAATGATTGAACAGTTTCATACTGATTTAGTAATTATTACGCTCTGTACTCGTTAGTCTGTGAATAGGTAATAGATATTCAATCATTATCCTGGTAGGATTCACATTTTTACAATCCTGAAAATAGGAATTGTTCTCAAACAAAAATAACAAGAGTTTATAGATATATAAACCAGGAGAAATTTAATGAAGGAAACATCACTCTTAAATTAAATTTCCCTGTTGGTTTCTTCTTTATTATCTTCTTCATTTTCCTCTTCACTTTCAACACTTTCTTCATCTTCTTCATATTCTTCATCACTGTCCATCTTGTCGAAACGATGTATATTAACATTCTGCCAATTTGTATCGAAGATAGTGAAGGTACCTTCGAAAATTAACGTTGTCCTACACATCGGACAACATTTGGAAGAACTGGAGCACCACCTGTCGATGCATTCTTTGTGAAAACAATGCCTGCAATCGGTTAGGTACAGTTCTCCAGTCAACCTACTCAGACATACGCTGCAGTCTTCCTCAAAAGTTATACCCCTAGGAAAAAAAAAGTACATATTAATTCGCTGTTCGATAGGTACAATATGGTTATCGTTCATTTCATACACATATATTGAACAAAAATTTCTTTATAAAAATGCAACATTCAGAAACTGAAGATAACATTCGATTATATTGTTTCAAAAATAATTAAAGAAAACAATGATGTAAAAGCATTACCTTTCTGTACAGTCGTTGTACAACTTTTCGAAACTGAACTCATATAAATGATCCAAAGACATCTTTTTAGCTTTAAAATTATCTGTTCTGTACTTCACCACTGTTGAACTGATACTAAGCTAGTAAGCGTACCAACACACTTAAGTACTCAAATACGTCAGGCGCGGATCCAGGACCCACTTTTGGGGGGGGGGAAATTCTAGATTCTTCCGCCATTTTGGGACGTCATTTTTTTTTGCCGTTCATTAATATGGGTTTTCACAAAATGCATTGAAGGTGGAATGAATAGAATAAAAAATGTCCCCATTCATTTACTTGTATTTTCACATTATATGAAGTAACAAAGTGTATTAATTACATATCGATATTTATTTTGAAGTATCAAACTACTCAAACTGATTTCGTTCTTCAGTTGAACGTTTCGAAATTCAATCTAAACAATGTGAAAAGAGAATATGATTTTTATTTTCGTTCAATTATATCTGATTTATTTTATCACCTTGGTAAAAATAAATATTTCAAAAAAGGGTTAAACTGTCGTTTCTTATTTGTTGACAGATACATTCCAAGAATTATTCATCTGATAATACATTAGATAGTTAAAATTTTCAGAATGGTCGTCAACCTCATTAGGTAAGTCATTATAAATATGACAAATAAATATTTTAAATGTACCTACACTCATTAAGAGTACCTAAGTCAAACTTTTGTTGGTTATCTGATGATGCCACGTTCATTAAACCATTATTTAACTTTCTAATAGATAACAGAGGTATCCATAAGAATTTGTGAATAAACTAAATTAGGTCCTGATATCAGCAACTGAATTCTTATTGTTCAGGGGTCAGTGATAAATAAATACCACGAAAAAAAAATTATAAAACAAATAAACATTTTAAAAAAACTTCAAGAAAAGCGTCTAACTTTTTCTGCTTATCTGATCACGTTATGGTCATTAAAGCATTATTTAATTATTTACTGATAGATAGTTGAATAATTCTCATACTTTCTTCTTAAAGTTATTCAACTATCTGTTTGTAATTAAAAAATGGATTAATAATTTTTTATGCATGATGTTATCAGATAAGTCACTATTGTTTCATGACTTCTTACAAGTTTTTTAAAATGTTTATTTGTCAAGCTATTATGGCTCATGAAATGGCATTTAATAATAACTTACTAATAGATGGCTGTAATTCGCTGTTTGAAAGGTACAATATGGTTATTTTCATTTCAAACACATATATGTATATCTAAATACATATTAGACATTCGAATAAAATTTTTTCCTTTTCAAATTACTCGATTGATCCTAGATAAATTTTTCCGATGAAAAGCTACAATGAGTTGTATTATTTACTTCTTGTCACAAATTTCATAGTTTTTATATTTCTCCTCAATGAAAAAGGTCACAGACATAGACAAGATAATTGTCTTGAGTCTGAATGAAAAAAACCAACAATAAAACAATCATTTATCTTTTCAGAGGCAAATACGAGTTTCTTGTATAAACGACCTCAAACTGTCTTTGGATTATTATTGGATTTCGTGTTTAAACACCAAATCTTGCGTGCTTCAGGTAATTATCAAAAACTGACTGCACATATTTCAACCATCTTCAATCAAATAGACCGATAGTAGGAGAAGCTCACACGCGAATCAGCTCAAAAAAAACAGTAGGAGTGGCCTTTATCTGTGACTTCAAGGCTGTGAAAATTTTTGATTTACTTCTCGGAAAACAATTTTTTCATTTTGTTATATTTTATCCTAATTCTAAATAATACTGTGGATTGGCTTGGTTTCTACTTGTTCGAAATTCATTTTAAATCGAAAATTAAATGACAGTCATTATATTTCATCTTTTTTTTTCGTATTCCTGGTACTGTATGCATAATGGAAACTGTTTTGGAGGAAGCTAACCTTATGGTCATCAATATACATACCGGGTGTAATAGGATCATGGTACACACCCCTTATCTCCCTTAAATTTGAAGGTTATAGATTGAAATTTAGGATAATAATAATAATAATAATAGGTATTTATTTCCAGAATTGTATGTACATTACAAAATGATAAAAACAAGTCACAAATTCCTTACAAAAAAATAAATCAATGAACTAATATATCTATGATATTTGTACATGACAAAGACTATAAATTCATTTAAAGAATATGGTTCACATTTAATTAACAGTTCGAATAATTGTCTCTTGAAGAGTTTAATTTCTTTAATTGATCTTATTTTTCTAGGTAAATGATTGAACAGTTTCATACTGATTTAGTAATTATTACGCTCTGTACTCGTTAGTCTGTGAATAGGTAATAGATATTCAATCATTATCCTGGTAGGATTCACATTTTTACAATCCTGAAAATAGGAATTGTTCTCAAACAAAAATAACAAGAGTTTATAGATATATAAACCAGGGGAAATTTAATGAAGGAAACATCACTCTTAAATTAAATTTCCCTGTTGGTTTCTTCTTTATTATCTTCTTCATTTTCCTCTTCACTTTCAACACTTTCTTCATCTTCTTCATATTCTTCATCACTGTCCATCTTGTCGAAACGATGTATATTGACATTCTGCCAATTTGTATCGAAGATAGTGAAGGTACCTTCGAAAATTAACGTTGTCCTACACATCGGACAACATTTGGAAGAACTGGAGCACCACCTGTCGATGCATTCTTTGTGAAAACAATGCCTGCAATCGGTTAGGTACAGTTCTCCAGTCAACCTACTCAGACATACGCTGCAGTCTTCCTCAAAAGTTATACCCCTAGGAAAAAAAAAGTACATATTAATTCGCTGTTTGATAGGTACAATATGGTTATCGTTCATTTCATACACATATATTGAACAAAAATTTCTTTATAAAAATGCAACATTCAGAAACTGAAGATAACATTCGATTATATTGTTTCAAAAATAATTAAAGAAAACAATGATGTAAAAGCATTACCTTTCTGTACAGTCGTTGTACAACTTTTCGAAACTGAACTCATATAAATGATCCAAAGACATCTTTTTAGCTTTAAAATTATCTGTTCTGTACTTCACCACTGTTGAACTGATACTAAGCTAGTAAGCGTACCAACACACTTAAGTACTCAAATACGTCAGGCGCGGATCCAGGACCCACTTTTGGGGGGGGGGAAAATTCTAGATTCTTCCGCCATTTTGGGACGTCATTTTTTTTTGCCGTTCATTAATATGGGTTTTCACAAAATGCATTGAAGGTGGAATGAATAGAATAAAAAATGTCCCCATTCATTTACTTGTATTTTCACATTATATGAAGTAACAAAGTGTATTAATTACATATCGATATTTATTTTGAAGTATCAAACTACTCAAACTGATTTCGTTCTTTAGTTGAACGTTTCGAAATTCAATCTAAACAATGTGAAAAGAGAATATGATTTTTATTTTCGTTCAATTATATCTGATTTATTTTATCACCTTGGTAAAAATAAATATTTCAAAAAAGGGTTAAACTGTCGTTTCTTATTTGTTGACAGATACATTCCAAGAATTATTCATCTGATAATACATTAGATAGTTAAAATTTTCAGAATGGCCGTCAACCTCATTAGGTAAGTCATTATAAATATGACAAATAAATATTTTAAATGTACCTACACTCATTAAGAGTACCTAAGTCAAACTTTTGTTGGTTATCTGATGATGCCACGTTCATTAAACCATTATTTAACTTTCTAATAGATAACAGAGGTATCCATAAGAATTTGTGAATAAACTAAATTAGGTCCTGATATCAGCAACTGAATTCTTATTGTTCAGGGGTCAGTGATAAATAAATACCACGAAAAAAAAATTATAAAACAAATAAACATTTTAAAAAAACTTCAAGAAAAGCGTCTAACTTTTTCTGCTTATCTGATCACGTTATGGTCATTAAAGCATTATTTAATTATTTACTGATAGATAGTTGAATAATTCTCATACTTTCTTCTTAAAGTTATTCAACTATCTGTTTGTAATTAAAAAATGGATTAATAATTTTTTATGCATGATGTTATCAGATAAGTCACTATTGTTTGATGACTTCTTACAAGTTTTTTAAAATGTTTATTTGTCAAGCTATTATGGCTCATGAAATGGCATTTAATAATAACTTACTAATAGATGGCTGTAATTCGCTGTTTGAAAGGTACAATATGGTTATTTTCATTTCAAACACATATATGTATATCTAAATACATATTAGACATTCGAATAAAATTTTTTCCTTTTCAAATTACTCGATTGATCCTAGATAAATTTTTTCGATGAAAAGCTACAATGAGTTGTATTATTTACTTCTTGTCACAAATTTCATAGTTTTTATATTTCTCCTCAATGAAAAAGGTCTCAGACATAGACAAGATAATTGTCTTGAGTCTGAATGAAAAAAACCAACAATAAAACAATCATTTATCTTTTCAGAGGCAATTACGAATTTCTTGTATAAACGACCTCAAACTGTCTTTGGATTATTATTGGATTTCGTGTTCAAACACCAAATCTTGCGTGCTTCAGGTAATTATCAAAAACTGACTGCACATATTTCAACCATCTTCAATCAAATAGACCGATAGTAGGAGAAGCTCACACGCGAATCAGCTCAAAAAAAAACAGTAGGAGTGGCCTTTATCTGTGACTTCAAGGCTGTGAAAATTTTTGATTTACTTCTCGGAAAACAATTTTTTCATTTTGTTATATTTTATCCTAATTCTAAATAATACTGTGGATTGGCTTGGTTTCTACTTGTTCGAAATTCATTTTAAATCGAAAATTAAATGACAGTCATTATATTTCATCTTTTTTTTTCGTATTCCTGGTACTGTATGCATAATGGAAACTGTTTTGGAGGAAGCTAACCTTATGGTCATCAATATACATACCGGGTGTAATAGGATCATGGTACACACCCCTTATCTCCCTTAAATTTGAAGGTTATAGATTGAAATTTAGGATAATAATAATAATAATAATAGGTATTTATTTCCAGAATTGTATGTACATTACAAAATGATAAAAACAAGTCACAAATTCCTTACAAAAAAATAAATCAATGAACTAATATATCTATGATATTTGTACATGACAAAAGACTATAATAGTATATTCTAAAACAAGTTGCAGAATGGGCTCCTATTCCAACACGAATGCGAAATTCGAAAACGAGCGACGAAGGAGCGAGTTTTGGAACGCATGAGTGTTGGAATTGCCTTCTGCAACGAGTATTAGACGATATTTTCTCTATTTCAGTCAAGTTTTGCGAAATATTGTCGAGATTCAATGAAAAATTCAGATTATATATCCTAGTGACTTTTGTATTGTACCTTGGCAGTTGGTGTGACTGTTACGAAAATTGACAGATTACGGAATTTGAATATGAATCGTATGTTTCGAATTTAGACATAATTTACAATTATACATTAAATTCATGAATTATGTCTGACGAAATCGATTGAACACTACCTGAATTATGAGAGTTTGCGAATATGTATCAAATCATTTCTCTATATCCCCAAATTATATTATATTGACAATTATTGACGTTTGTTGAAATTTGATAGGATTGGACGTCAGCATAGACAACCACAAAACGAAAAATATATCTGAAAACGATGCTGTAATGAGTTCATTACAGCACTGTTTTTTAGAACTGTAATGAACTCATTACGATACAGAAATAGAGAAATTCATTTAAAGAATATGGTTCACATTTAATTAACAGTTCGAATAATTGTCTCTTGAAGAGTTTAATTTCTTTAATTGGTCTTATTTTTCTAGGTAAATAATTGAACAGTTTCATACTGATTTAGTAATTATTACGCTCTGTACTCGTTAGTCTGTGAATAGGTAATAGATATTCAATCATTATCCTGGTAGGATTCACATTTTTACAATCCTGAAAATAGGAATTGTTCTCAAACAAAAATAACAAGAGTTTATAGATATATAAACCAGGGGAAATTTAATGAAGGAAACATCACTCTTAAATTAAATTTCCCTGTTGGTTTCTTCTTTATTATCTTCTTCATTTTCCTCTTCACTTTCAACACTTTCTTCATCTTCTTCATATTCTTCATCACTGTCCATCTTGTCGAAACGATGTATATTGACATTCTGCCAATTTGTATCGAAGATAGTGAAGGTACCTTCGAAAATTAACGTTGTCCTACACATCGGACAACATTTGGAAGAACTGGAGCACCACCTGTCGATGCATTCTTTGTGAAAACAATGCCTGCAATCGGTTAGGTACAGTTCTCCAGTCAACCTACTCAGACATACGCTGCAGTCTTCCTCAAAAGTTATACCCCTAGGAAAAAAAAAGTACATATTAATTCGCTGTTTGATAGGTACAATATGGTTATCGTTCATTTCATACACATATATTGAACAAAAATTTCTTTATAAAAATGCAACATTCAGAAACTGAGGATAACATTCGATTATATTGTTTCAAAAATAATTAAAGAAAACAATGATGTAAAAGCATTACCTTTCTGTACAGTCGTTGTACAACTTTTCGAAACTGAACTCATATAAATGATCCAAAGACATCTTTTTAGCTTTAAAATTATCTGTTCTGTACTTCACCACTGTTGAACTGATACTAAGCTAGTAAGCGTACCAACACACTTAAGTACTCAAATACGTCAGGCGCGGATCCAGGACCCACTTTTGGGGGGGGGGGGAAATTCTAGATTCTTCCGCCATTTTGGGACGTCATTTTTTTTTGCCGTTCATTAATATGGGTTTTCACAACATGCATTGAAGGTGGAATGAAGGATTATCAGACCAGGATAACCTCATTCGTCTTGATAGAGCACTCAAGGGAAAAGCTAGGGAAACTGTTAAAGCTCTTCTAATATCTCCAAGCAATGTTTCAAGGATAATCAATATGCTCGAGATGAATTTTGGTAGACCTGAATGGATTGTTCTATCTCTCATGGAAAAAGTGATGAAAATCAGCCCTGTAAAAGAAGACAGTTTGGAATCCTGTATTTTTTTCTCAAACGCAGTTACTAATATGGTGGTCACGATGAGAAATGTTAATTCTTCACTATATTTGTTCAATCCGGAAATGTTAGTGAATATTGTTGAAAAACTTCCCACCATACAAAAGTACAACTGGGGAAAATATAAATATCAGAAAGATTTACAGGGAATACCAACATCCCTTGAAGATTTTGCAAATTGGTACGAAGAAGAGGTAAATTCTATGGCTTCTACAAGTAATCCATTCCAGAGAAGTAAACACATGTCAAGGAAAGAAACAGTTAGTTTTTCAAAAAAGTCCGAGCCGAGAAAGGCAGAAAATTCCAAAGTTTGTGTATTTTGCCAGAGAACGAATCATAAAATAGAGGAATGTGGTGAATTCATAGAGAAGACTATACCAGAAAGAAGACAATCAGTTATGAATTTGAGATTATGTTTTCTATGTCTCCAATTGGGTCACATGGCTAATAAATGTTTCCTCAGAACGAGATGTGGTATAATGGGTTGTAAAGGAAAGCATAGCAGTCTTCTTCATCTGGCAAGAGATCCAAACAGCTCATATCCAACTTTACAAGATAAAACAGCAGCTTCGAGTGAATTTTGTGCGAAATTGAACGATGTGGATCAAAAAACTCTGCTGAGAATAGCACCAGTTATACTTCGTGGGCCTTATAATGAAATCAAGACATTTGCCTTATTCGATGAAGGCTCCACATGCTCGATGATGGATGAAAATTTAGCTATGAAATTGAACCTCTCTGGACCCATCGTTCCACTCCGTTTTCAATGGACAAATAACATTACCCATTTCGAGGATGAATCGAAAATGGTTGATGTTGATATTTCTGCCGACAGCAATAAACAAATCTTCTATAATCTGAAAAATTTGAGGACTGTTAAAAACTTGAGTATACCAAACCAGAAAATCAATGTAGATCTTTTGTCTCAGAATTTCCCACATTTGAACCGGAAAATTCTAGAGGCCGTGGAGAATGCAACTCCAGAAATTCTCATTGGCCAAGACAATTGCGGACTAATTATACCACGTCAGGTCATACAACCAAAAATGAATCAACCTATAATGTCCAAATCCAAATTAGGTTGGACTATTCATGGAGCACTCACTGATTCAACTGATGGAAATGAAATGAATCATGCAACTCTTTGTTGCCGACATATTGAAGATGATGAACTCCATCGTATGGTGAAAGATAGTTTCAAGTTAGAAGCTTTCGGAGTGAATGAAAAAATCATCAGCTCAGTAGAAGATCGCAAAGCACTTGAAATCATGAATAGCACAGCTAAAAGAATTGGTAACCGTTGGGAAATTGGACACCTTTGGAGAAATATGGATGTCGCATTTCCTGACAGCAAAGTAAACGCACTCAACCGTCTTTCCTGCATGGAGAGGAAAATGAAGAAAGATTGTGAATTCGCAAAGCAGTACCGTGAGAAGATCCAGGATTATATCAACAAGGGTTATGCAAGAAAATTAGAGTTAGAGGAGATTACAGAAAATCCGAGAAACTGGTTTTTACCACATTTTGCAGTGTGGAACGTCCATAAGCCCGGTAAAATTAGACTTGTCTTTGACGCTGCTGCAAGATCATTTGGATATAGCCTCAATGACTTTTTACTACAAGGTCCAGACTTTGTTCCTTCCTTGGTTTCCGTTTTATGGCGCTTTAGGCAGGGAAAAATTGCATTTAGTGGGGACATCAGGGAAATGTTTCACCAAGTGTTAATAAAAAAGGAAGATCGATGTGCTCAACGATTTCTTTGGCATGATGAAAATAACCTTGGTGGAATTCCGGATGTTTATGAAATGAATGTTATGATCTTCGGTGCCGTGTCTTCTCCATCCGTAGCCCAATTCATCAAGAACAGGAATGCTGAATGTTTCGAAGATAAATTCCCTGGAATAAGCAGAGCAATGAAGAGACAACATTATGTTGACGATTATTTGGATTCATGTAGCACATACGAGGAAGCTATTCAAAGAGTACGAGATGTAATTTATGTTCATAATCAAGTTGGTTTTGAAATGGTGAAATGGATTAGTAACTCCAAGAGGGTTCTAGAATCAATTCCAAAATGTCTTCGTGCTGAATCAGAAAAAAACATTAAAATTGATTCACAAGAAATCAAAAGAGTTCTTGGATTGTCTTGGTCTCCAGAAACTGACCAATTCATATATTCGCTGAACTTTCACAAAATTCCTATTGAAAAAACATCAGGATCAATAGCACCAACGAAACGGAAGGTCTTGCGGATCATCATGTCAATATTTGATCCTTTCGGGTTTTTGGCAACTTTGATCATAAAGGCGAATGTGTTTTGTGATGCGCGTGATAAGGCTTATTCCTATGTTGCTTACTTCAGAACAGAAGAAAAGGAGGATAATACTGAAACACATGTCTGCTTTGTTACTGCTGAGTATAAAGTTGCGCCATTGACTCAGCAAATCATACCCAAATTAGAGTTACAAGGAGCAGTGTTGGCATGCAGACTATCCAAGAAAATATGGGAAGAAGTTGAACATAAAATTCGCGAAACACATTATTGGACTGATTCATTGGTGGTACTTAAACAAATAAGATCCCAGTCGAGAAGGTTTCCTATGTTCGTGTCATGTCGAATAGGAGAAATCCATGAAAATGCAGATGTTTTCCAGTGGCACTGGGATCCTTCTGAAGAAAATGTAGCAGATCAGGCTACCAAAGAATTGAAAAATATCGATCTTAAACAAGATGGAGATTGGTTTAGCGGACCATCGTTTTTGGGAAAACCAAGGAAATTATGGTATTGTGAGGGTGGCAAAAATTCAAACGAAGAAAGGCATTTATAAAAGACCTGTTACGAAGCTGTGCATCCTTCCGACCACTTAGTGAAGATTTAAGTTCTTCACAGGGGGGAGAAATGTTAAGGCCAAATTCATTTTTTAATTTGACAGACGAGTGAACAGGAAATCAAGGGAGTTTAGTTTTTTGATAGTTCTGAATTGTCAAGTTTTCAAATAAAAAAGTTATTGAAGAATTTCACATTTGAATTTACACCATTATTTAACTTTCTAATAGATAACAGAGGTATCCATAAGAATTTGTGAATAAACTAAATTAGGTCCTGATATCAGCAACTAAATTCTTATTGTTCAGGGGTCAGTGATAAATAAATACCACGAAAAAAAAATTATAAAACAAATAAACATTTTAAAAAAACTTCAAGAAAAGCGTCTAACTTTTTCTGCTTATCTGATCACGTTATGGTCATTAAAGCATTATTTAATTATTTACTGATAGATAGTTGCATAATTCTCATACTTTCTTCTTAAAGTTATTCAACTATCTGTTTGTAATTAAAAAATGGATTAATAATTTTTTATGCATGATGTTATCAGATAAGTCACTATTGTTTGATGACTTCTTACAAGTTTTTTAAAATGTTTATTTGTCAAGCTATTATGGCTCATGAAATGGCATTTAATAATAACTTACTAATAGATGGCTGTAATTCGCTGTTTGAAAGGTACAATATGGTTATTTTCATTTCAAACACATATATGTATATCTAAATACATATTAGACATTCGAATAAAATTTTTTCCTTTTCAAATTACTCGATTGATCCTAGATAAATTTTTCCGATGAAAAGCTACAATGAGTTGTATTATTCACTTCTTGTCACAAATTTCATAGTTTTTATATTTCTCCTCAATGAAAAAGGTCACAGACATAGACAAGATAATTGTCTTGAGTCTGAATGAAAAAAACCAACAATAAAACAATCATTTATCTTTTCAGAGGCAATTACGAATTTCTTGTAAAAACGACCTCAAACTGTCTTTGGATTATTATTGGATTTCGTGTTTAAACACCAAATCTTGCGTGCTCCAGGTAATTATCAAAAACTGACTGCACATATTTCAACCATCTTCAATCAAATAGACCGATAGTAGGAGAAGCTCACACGCGAATCAGCTCAAAAAAAACAGTAGGAGTGGCCTTTATCTGTGACTTCAAGGCTGTGAAAATTTTTGATTTACTTCTCGGAAAACAATTTTTTCATTTTGTTATATTTTATCCTAATTCTAAATAATACTGTGGATTGGCTTGGTTTCTACTTGTTCGAAATTCATTTTAAATCGAAAATTAAATGACAGTCATTATATTTCATCTTTTTTTTCGTATTCCTGGTACTGTATGCATAATGGAAACTGTTTTGGAGGAAGCTAACCTTATGGTCATCAATATACATACCGGGTGTAATAGGATCATGGTACACACCCCTTATCTCCCTTGAATTTGAAGGTTATAGATTGAAATTTAGGATAATAATAATAGGTATTTATTTCCAGAATTGTATGTACATTACAAAATGATAAAAACAAGTCACAAATTCCTTACAAAAAAATAAATCAATGAACTAATATATCTATGATATTTGTACATGACAAAAGACTATAAATTCATTTAAAGAATATGGTTCACATTTAATTAAAAGTTCGAATAATTGTCTCTTGAAGAGTTTAATTTCTTTAATTGATCTTATTTTTCTAGGTAAATGATTGAACAGTTTCATACTGATTTAGTAATTATTACGCTCTGTACTCGTTAGTCTGTGAATAGGTAATAGATATTCAATCATTATCCTGGTAGGATTCACATTTTTACAATCCTGAAAATAGGAATTGTTCTCAAACAAAAATAACAAGAGTTTATAGATATATAAACCAGGGGAAATTTAATGAAGGAAACATCACTCTTAAATTAAATTTCCCTGTTGGTTTCTTCTTTATTATCTTCTTCATTTTCCTCTTCACTTTCAACACTTTCTTCATCTTCTTCATATTCTTCATCACTGTCCATCTTGTCGAAACGATGTATATTGACATTCTGCCAATTTGTATCGAAGATAGTGAAGGTACCTTCGAAAATTAACGTTGTCCTACACATCGGACAACATTTGGAAGAACTGGAGCACCACCTGTCGATGCATTCTTTGTGAAAACAATGCCTGCAATCGGTTAGGTACAGTTCTCCAGTCAACCTACTCAGACATACGCTGCAGTCTTCCTCAAAAGTTATACCCCTAGGAAAAAAAAAGTACATATTAATTCGCTGTTTGATAGGTACAATATGGTTATCGTTCATTTCATACACATATATTGAACAAAAATTTCTTTATAAAAATGCAACATTCAGAAACTGAAGATAACATTCGATTATATTGTTTCAAAAATAATTAAAGAAAACAATGATGTAAAAGCATTACCTTTCTGTACAGTCGTTGTACAACTTTTCGAAACTGAACTCATATAAATGATCCAAAGACATCTTTTTAGCTTTAAAATTATCTGTTCTGTACTTCACCACTGTTGAACTGATACTAAGCTAGTAAGCGTACCAACACACTTAAGTACTCAAATACGTCAGGCGCGGATCCAGGACCCACTTTTGGGGGGGGGGAAAATTCTAGATTCTTCCGCCATTTTGGGACGTCATTTTTTTTTGCCGTTCATTAATATGGGTTTTCACAAAATGCATTGAAGGTGGAATGAATAGAATAAAAAATGTCCCCATTCATTTACTTGTATTTTCACATTATATGAAGTAACAAAGTGTATTAATTACATATCGATATTTATTTTGAAGTATCAAACTACTCAAACTGATTTCGAAATTCAATCTAAACAATGTGAAAAGAGAATATGATTTTTATTTTCGTTCAATTATATCTGATTTATTTTATCACCTTGGTAAAAATAAATATTTCAAAAAAGGGTTAAACTGTCGTTTCTTATTTGTTGACAGATACATTCCAAGAATTATTCATCTGATAATACATTAGATAGTTAAAATTTTCAGAATGGCCGTCAACCTCATTAGGTAAGTCATTATAAATATGACAAATAAATATTTTAAATGTACCTACACTCATTAAGAGTACCTAAGTCAAACTTTTGTTGGTTATCTGATGATGCCACGTTCATTAAACCATTATTTAACTTTCTAATAGATAACAGAGGTATCCATAAGAATTTGTGAATAAACTAAATTAGGTCCTGATATCAGCAACTAAATTCTTATTGTTCAGGGGTCAGTGATAAATAAATACCACGAAAAAAAAATTATAAAACAAATAAACATTTTAAAAAAACTTCAAGAAAAGCGTCTAACTTTTTCTGCTTATCTGATCACGTTATGGTCATTAAAGCATTATTTAATTATTTACTGATAGATAGTTGAATAATTCTCATACTTTCTTCTTAAAGTTATTCAACTATCTGTTTGTAATTAAAAAATGGATTAATAATTTTTTATGCATGATGTTATCAGATAAGTCACTATTGTTTGATGACTTCTTACAAGTTTTTTAAAATGTTTATTTGTCAAGCTATTATGGCTCATGAAATGGCATTTAATAATAACTTACTAATAGATGGCTGTAATTCGCTGTTTGAAAGGTACAATATGGTTATTTTCATTTCAAACACATATATGTATATCTAAATACATATTAGACATTCGAATAAAATTTTTTCCTTTTCAAATTACCCGATTGATCCTAGATAAATTTTTTCGATGAAAAGCTACAATGAGTTGTATTATTTACTTCTTGTCACAAATTTCATAATTTTTATATTTCTCCTCAATGAAAAAGGTCACAGACATAGACAAGATAATTGTCTTGAGTCTGAATGAAAAAAACCAACAATAAAACAATCATTTATCTTTTCAGAGGCAATTACGAATTTCTTGTATAAACGACCTCAAACTGTCTTTGGATTATTATTGGATTTCGTGTTTAAACACCAAATCTTGCGTGCTTCAGGTAATTATCAAAAACTGACTGCACATATTTCAACCATCTTCAATCAAATAGACCGATAGTAGGAGAAGCTCACACGCGAATCAGCTCAAAAAAAACAGTAGGAGTGGCCTTTATCTGTGACTTCAAGGCTGTGAAAATTTTTGATTTACTTCTCGGAAAACAATTTTTTCATTTTGTTATATTTTATCCTAATTCTAAATAATACTGTGGATTGGCTTGGTTTCTACTTGTTCGAAATTCATTTTAAATCGAAAATTAAATGACAGTCATTATATTTCATCTTTTTTTTTCGTATTCCTGGTACTGTATGCATAATGGAAACTGTTTTGGAGGAAGCTAACCTTATGGTCATCAATATACATACCGGGTGTAATAGGATCATGGTACACACCCCTTATCTCCCTTAAATTTGAAGGTTATAGATTGAAATTTAGGATAATAATAATAATAGGTATTTATTTCCAGAATTGTATGTACATTACAAAATGATAAAAACAAGTCACAAATTCCTTACAAAAAAATAAATCAATGAACTAATATATCTATGATATTTGTACATGACAAAAGACTATAAATTCATTTAAAGAATATGGTTCACATTTAATTAACAGTTCGAATAATTGTCTCTTGAAGAGTTTAATTTCTTTAATTGATCTTATTTTTCTAGGTAAATGATTGAACAGTTTCATACTGATTTAGTAATTATTACGCTCTGTACTCGTTAGTCTGTGAATAGGTAATAGATATTCAATCATTATCCTGGTAGGATTCACATTTTTACAATCCTGAAAATAGGAAATTTAATGAAGGAAACATCACTCTTAAATTAAATTTCCCTGTTGGTTTCTTCTTTATTATCTTCTTCATTTTCCTCTTCACTTTCAACACTTTCTTCATCTTCTTCATATTCTTCATCACTGTCCATCTTGTCGAAACGATGTATATTAACATTCTGCCAATTTGTATCGAAGATAGTGAAGGTACCTTCGAAAATTAACGTTGTCCTACACATCGGACAACATTTGGAAGAACTGGAGCACCACCTGTCGATGCATTCTTTGTGAAAACAATGCCTGCAATCGGTTAGGTACAGTTCTCCAGTCAACCTACTCAGACATACGCTGCAGTCTTCCTCAAAAGTTATACCCCTAGGAAAAAAAAAGTACATATTAATTCGCTGTTTGATAGGTACAATATGGTTATCGTTCATTTCATACACATATATTGAACAAAAATTTCTTTATAAAAATGCAACATTCAGAAACTGAAGATAACATTCGATTATATTGTTTCAAAAATAATTAAAGAAAACAATGATGTAAAAGCATTACCTTTCTGTACAGTCGTTGTACAACTTTTCGAAACTGAACTCATATAAATGATCCAAAGACATCTTTTTAGCTTTAAAATTATCTGTTCTGTACTTCACCACTGTTGAACTGATACTAAGCTAGTAAGCGTACCAACACACTTAAGTACTCAAATACGTCAGGCGCGGATCCAGGACCCACTTTTGGGGGGGGGGGGAAATTCTAGATTCTTCCGCCATTTTGGGACGTCATTTTTTTTTGCCGTTCATTAATATGGGTTTTCACAAAATGCATTGAAGGTGGAATGAATAGAATAAAAAATGTCCCCATTCATTTACTTGTATTTTCACATTATATGAAGTAACAAAGTGTATTAATTACATATCGATATTTATTTTGAAGTATCAAACTACTCAAACTGATTTCGTTCTTTAGTTGAACGTTTCGAAATTCAATCTAAACAATGTGAAAAGAGAATATGATTTTTATTTTCGTTCAATTATATCTGATTTATTTTATCACCTTGGTAAAAATAAATATTTCAAAAAAAGGTTAAACTGTCGTTTCTTATTTGTTGACAGATACATTCCAAGAATTATTCATCTGATAATACATTAGATAGTTAAAATTTTCAGAATGGCCGTCAACCTCATTAGGTAAGTCATTATAAATATGACAAATAAATATTTTAAATGTACCTACACTCATTACGAGTACCTAAGTCAAACTTTTGTTGGTTATCTGATGATGCCACGTTCATTAAACCATTATTTAACTTTCTAATAGATAACAGAGGTATCCATAAGAATTTGTGAATAAACTAAATTAGGTCCTGATATCAGCAACTAAATTCTTATTGTTCAGGGGTCAGTGATAAATAAATACCACGAAAAAAAAATTATAAAACAAATAAACATTTTAAAAAAACTTCAAGAAAAGCGTCTAACTTTTTCTGCTTATCTGATCACGTTATGGTCATTAAAGCATTATTTAATTATTTACTGATAGATAGTTGAATAATTCTCATACTTTCTTCTTAAAGTTATTCAACTATCTGTTTGTAATTAAAAAATGGATTAATAATTTTTTATGCATGATGTTATCAGATAAGTCACTATTGTTTGATGACTTCTTACAAGTTTTTTAAAATGTTTATTTGTCAAGCTATTATGGCTCATGAAATGGCATTTAATAATAACTTACTAATAGATGGCTGTAATTCGCTGTTTGAAAGGTACAATATGGTTATTTTCATTTCAAACACATATATGTATATCTAAATACATATTAGACATTCGAATAAAATTTTTTCCTTTTCAAATTACTCGATTGATCCTAGATAAATTTTTTCGATGAAAAGCTACAATGAGTTGTATTATTTACTTCTTGTCACAAATTTCATAATTTTTATATTTCTCCTCAATGAAAAAGGTCACAGACATAGACAAGATAATTGTCTTGAGTCTGAATGAAAAAAACCAACAATAAAACAATCATTTATCTTTTCAGAGGCAATTACGAATTTCTTGTATAAACGACCTCAAACTGTCTTTGGATTATTATTGGATTTCGTGTTTAAACACCAAATCTTGCGTGCTTCAGGTAATTATCAAAAACTGACTGCACATATTTCAACCATCTTCAATCAAATAGACCGATAGTAGGAGAAGCTCACACGCGAATCAGCTCAAAAAAAACAGTAGGAGTGGCCTTTATCTGTGACTTCAAGGCTGTGAAAATTTTTGATTTACTTCTCGGAAAACAATTTTTTCATTTTGTTATATTTTATCCTAATTCTAAATAATACTGTGGATTGGCTTGGTTTCTACTTGTTCGAAATTCATTTTAAATCGAAAATTAAATGACAGTCATTATATTTCATCTTTTTTTTTCGTATTCCTGGTACTGTATGCATAATGGAAACTGTTTTGGAGGAAGCTAACCTTATGGTCATCAATATACATACCGGGTGTAATAGGATCATGGTACACACCCCTTATCTCCCTTAAATTTGAAGGTTATAGATTGAAATTTAGGATAATAATAATAATAGGTATTTATTTCCAGAATTGTATGTACATTACAAAATGATAAAAACAAGTCACAAATTCCTTACAAAAAAATAAATCAATGAACTAATATATCTATGATATTTGTACATGACAAAAGACTATAAATTCATTTAAAGAATATGGTTCACATTTAATTAACAGTTCGAATAATTGTCTCTTGAAGAGTTTAATTTCTTTAATTGATCTTATTTTTCTAGGTAAATGATTGAACAGTTTCATACTGATTTAGTAATTATTACGCTCTGTACTCGTTAGTCTGTGAATAGGTAATAGATATTCAATCATTATCCTGGTAGGATTCACATTTTTACAATCCTGAAAATAGGAAATTTAATGAAGGAAACATCACTCTTAAATTAAATTTCCCTGTTGGTTTCTTCTTTATTATCTTCTTCATTTTCCTCTTCACTTTCAACACTTTCTTCATCTTCTTCATATTCTTCATCACTGTCCATCTTGTCGAAACGATGTATATTAACATTCTGCCAATTTGTATCGAAGATAGTGAAGGTACCTTCGAAAATTAACGTTGTCCTACACATCGGACAACATTTGGAAGAACTGGAGCACCACCTGTCGATGCATTCTTTGTGAAAACAATGCCTGCAATCGGTTAGGTACAGTTCTCCAGTCAACCTACTCAGACATACGCTGCAGTCTTCCTCAAAAGTTATACCCCTAGGAAAAAAAAAGTACATATTAATTCGCTGTTTGATAGGTACAATATGGTTATCGTTCATTTCATACACATATATTGAACAAAAATTTCTTTATAAAAATGCAACATTCAGAAACTGAAGATAACATTCGATTATATTGTTTCAAAAATAATTAAAGAAAACAATGATGTAAAAGCATTACCTTTCTGTACAGTCGTTGTACAACTTTTCGAAACTGAACTCATATAAATGATCCAAAGACATCTTTTTAGCTTTAAAATTATCTGTTCTGTACTTCACCACTGTTGAACTGATACTAAGCTAGTAAGCGTACCAACACACTTAAGTACTCAAATACGTCAGGCGCGGATCCAGGACCCACTTTTGGGGGGGGGGGGAAATTCTAGATTCTTCCGCCATTTTGGGACGTCATTTTTTTTTGCCGTTCATTAATATGGGTTTTCACAAAATGCATTGAAGGTGGAATGAATAGAATAAAAAATGTCCCCATTCATTTACTTGTATTTTCACATTATATGAAGTAACAAAGTGTATTAATTACATATCGATATTTATTTTGAAGTATCAAACTACTCAAACTGATTTCGTTCTTTAGTTGAACGTTTCGAAATTCAATCTAAACAATGTGAAAAGAGAATATGATTTTTATTTTCGTTCAATTATATCTGATTTATTTTATCACCTTGGTAAAAATAAATATTTCAAAAAAGGGTTAAACTGTCGTTTCTTATTTGTTGACAGATACATTCCAAGAATTATTCATCTGATAATACATTAGATAGTTAAAATTTTCAGAATGGTCGTCAACCTCATTAGGTAAGTCATTATAAATATGACAAATAAATATTTTAAATGTACCTACACTCATTAAGAGTACCTAAGTCAAACTTTTGTTGGTTATCTGATGATGCCACGTTCATTAAACCATTATTTAACTTTCTAATAGATAACAGAGGTATCCATAAGAATTTGTGAATAAACTAAATTAGGTCCTGATATCAGCAACTAAATTCTTATTGTTCAGGGGTCAGTGATAAATAAATACCACGAAAAAAAAATTATAAAACAAATAAACATTTTAAAAAAACTTCAAGAAAAGCGTCTAACTTTTTCTGCTTATCTGATCACGTTATGGTCATTAAAGCATTATTTAATTATTTACTGATAGATAGTTGAATAATTCTCATACTTTCTTCTTAAAGTTATTCAACTATCTGTTTGTAATTAAAAAATGGATTAATAATTTTTTATGCATGATGTTATCAGATAAGTCACTATTGTTTGATGACTTCTTACAAGTTTTTTAAAATGTTTATTTGTCAAGCTATTATGGCTCATGAAATGGCATTTAATAATAACTTACTAATAGATGGCTGTAATTCGCTGTTTGAAAGGTACAATATGGTTATTTTCATTTCAAACACATATATGTATATCTAAATACATATTAGACATTCGAATAAAATTTTTTCCTTTTCAAATTACTCGATTGATCCTAGATACATTTTTCCGATGAAAAGCTACAATGAGTTGTATTATTTACTTCTTGTCACAAATTTCATAGTTTTTATATTTCTCCTCAATGAAAAAGGTCACAGACATAGACAAGATAATTGTCTTGAGTCTGAATGAAAAAAACCAACAATAAAACAATCATTTATCTTTTCAGAGGCAATTACGAATTTCTTGTATAAACGACCTCAAACTGTCTTTGGATTATTATTGGATTTCGTGTTTAAACACCAAATCTTGCGTGCTTCAGGTAATTATCAAAAACTGACTGCACATATTTCAACCATCTTCAATCAAATAGACCGATAGTAGGAGAAGCTCACACGCGAATCAGCTCAAAAAAAAACAGTAGGAGTGGCCTTTATCTGTGACTTCAAGGCTGTGAAAATTTTTGATTTACTTCTCGGAAAACAATTTTTTCATTTTGTTATATTTTATCCTAATTCTAAATAATACTGTGGATTGGCTTGGTTTCTACTTGTTCGAAATTCATTTTAAATCGAAAATTAAATGACAGTCATTATATTTCATCTTTTTTTTTCGTATTCCTGGTACTGTATGCATAATGGAAACTATTTTGGAGGAAGCTAACCTTATGGTCATCAATATACATACCGGGTGTAATAGGATCATGGTACACACCCCTTATCTCCCTTAAATTTGAAGGTTATAGATTGAAATTTAGGATAATAATAATAATAATAATAGGTATTTATTTCCAGAATTGTATGTACGTTACAAAATGATAAAAACAAGTCACAAATTCCTTACAAAAAAATAAATCAATGAACTAATATATCTATGATATTTGTACATGACAAAAGACTATAAATTCATTTAAAGAATATGGTTCACATTTAATTAACAGTTCGAATAATTGTCTCTTGAAGAGTTTAATTTCTTTAATTGATCTTATTTTTCTAGGTAAATGATTGAACAGTTTCATACTGATTTAGTAATTATTACGCTCTGTACTCGTTAGTCTGTGAATAGGTAATAGATATTCAATCATTATCCTGGTAGGATTCACATTTTTACAATCCTGAAAATAGGAATTGTTCTCAAACAAAAATAACAAGAGTTTATAGATATATAAACCAGGGGAAATTTAATGAAGGAAACATCACTCTTAAATTAAATTTCCCTGTTGGTTTCTTCTTTATTATCTTCTTCATTTTCCTCTTCACTTTCAACACTTTCTTCATCTTCTTCATATTCTTCATCACTGTCCATCTTGTCGAAACGATGTATATTGACATTCTGCCAATTTGTATCGAAGATAGTGAAGGTACCTTCGAAAATTAACGTTGTCCTACACATCGGACAACATTTGGAAGAACTGGAGCACCACCTGTCGATGCATTCTTTGTGAAAACAATGCCTGCAATCGGTTAGGTACAGTTCTCCAGTCAACCTACTCAGACATACGCTGCAGTCTTCCTCAAAAGTTATACCCCTAGGAAAAAAAAAGTACATATTAATTCGCTGTTTGATAGGTACAATATGGTTATCGTTCATTTCATACACATATATTGAACAAAAATTTCTTTATAAAAATGCAACATTCAGAAACTGAAGATAACATTCGATTATATTGTTTCAAAAATAATTAAAGAAAACAATGATGTAAAAGCATTACCTTTCTGTACAGTCGTTGTACAACTTTTCGAAACTGAACTCATATAAATGATCCAAAGACATCTTTTTAGCTTTAAAATTATCTGTTCTGTACTTCACCACTGTTGAACTGATACTAAGCTAGTAAGCGTACCAACACACTTAAGTACTCAAATACGTCAGGCGCGGATCCAGGACCCACTTTTGGGGGGGGGGGGAAATTCTAGATTCTTCCGCCATTTTGGGACGTCATTTTTTTTTGCCGTTCATTAATATGGGTTTTCACAAAATGCATTGAAGGTGGAATGAATAGAATAAAAAATGTCCCCATTCATTTACTTGTATTTTCACATTATATGAAGTAACAAAGTGTATTAATTACATATCGATATTTATTTTGAAGTATCAAACTACTCAAACTGATTTCGAAATTCAATCTAAACAATGTGAAAAGAGAATATAATTTTTATTTTCATTCAATTATATCTGATTTATTTTATCACCTTGGTAAAAATAAATATTTCAAAAAAGGGTTAAACTGTCGTTTCTTATTTGTTGACAGATACATTCCAAGAATTATTCATCTGATAATACATTAGATAGTTAAAATTTTCAGAATGGCCGTCAACCTCATTAGGTAAGTCATTATAAATATGACAAATAAATATTTTAAATGTACCTACACTCATTAAGAGTACCTAAGTCAAACTTTTGTTGGTTATCTGATGATGCCACGTTCATTAAACCATTATTTAACTTTCTAATAGATAACAGAGGTATCCATAAGAATTTGTGAATAAACTAAATTAGGTCCTGATATCAGCAACTAAATTCTTATTGTTCAGGGGTCAGTGATAAATAAATACCACGAAAAAAAAATTATAAAACAAATAAACATTTTAAAAAAACTTCAAGAAAAGCGTCTAACTTTTTCTGCTTATCTGATCACGTTATGGTCATTAAAGCATTATTTAATTATTTACTGATAGATAGTTGAATAATTCTCATACTTTCTTCTTAAAGTTATTCAACTATCTGTTTGTAATTGAAAAATGGATTAATAATTTTTTATGCATGATGTTATCAGATAAGTCACTATTGTTTGATGACTTCTTACAAGTTTTTTAAAATGTTTATTTGTCAAGCTATTATGGCTCATGAAATGGCATTTAATAATAACTTACTAATAGATGGCTGTAATTCGCTGTTTGAAAGGTACAATATGGTTATTTTCATTTCAAACACATATATGTATATCTAAATACATATTAGACATTCGAATAAAATTTTTTCCTTTTCAAATTACTCGATTGATCCTAGATAAATTTTTCCGATGAAAAGCTACAATGAGTTGTATTATTTACTTCTTGTCACAAATTTCATAGTTTTTATATTTCTCCTCAATGAAAAAGGTCACAGACATAGACAAGATAATAGTCTTGAGTCTGAATGAAAAAAACCAACAATAAAACAATCATTTATCTTTTCAGAGGCAGTTACGAATTTCTTGTATAAACGACCTCAAACTGTCTTTGGATTATTATTGGATTTCGTGTTTAAACACCAAATCTTGCGTGCTTCAGGTAATTATCAAAAACTGACTGCACATATTTCAACCATCTTCAATCAAATAGACCGATAGTAGGAGAAGCTCACACGCGAATCAGCTCAAAAAAAACAGTAGGAGTGGCCTTTATCTGTGACTTCAAGGCTGTGAAAATTTTTGATTTACTTCTCGGAAAACAATTTTTTCATTTTGTTATATTTTATCCTAATTCTAAATAATACTGTGGATTGGCTTGGTTTCTACTTGTTCGAAATTCATTTTAAATCGAAAATTAAATGACAGTCATTATATTTCATCTTTTTTTTTCGTATTCCTGGTACTGTATGCATAATGGAAACTGTTTTGGAGGAAGCTAACCTTATGGTCATCAATATACATACCGGGTGTAATAGGATCATGGTACACACCCCTTATCTCCCTAAGGGTAATTCGCTGTTTGAAAGGTACAATATGGTTATTTTCATTTCAAACACATATATGTATATCTAAATACATATTAGACATTCGAATAAAATTTTTTCCTTTTCAAATTACTCGATTGATCCTAGATAAATTTTTCCGATGAAAAGCTACAATGAGTTGTATTATTTACTTCTTGTCACAAATTTCATAGTTTTTATATTTCTCCTCAATGAAAAAGGTCACAGACATAGACAAGATAATTGTCTTGAGTCTGAATGAAAAAAACCAACAATAAAACAATCATTTATCTTTTCAGAGGCAATTACGAATTTCTTGTATAAACGACCTCAAACTGTCTTTGGATTATTATTGGATTTCGTGTTTAAACACCAAATCTTGCGTGCTTCAGGTAATTATCAAAAACTGACTGCACATATTTCAACCATCTTCAATCAAATAGACCGATAGTAGGAGAAGCTCACACGCGAATCAGCTCAAAAAAAACAGTAGGAGTGGCCTTTATCTGTGACTTCAAGGCTGTGAAAATTTTTGATTTACTTCTCGGAAAACAATTTTTTCATTTTGTTATATTTTATCCTAATTCTAAATAATACTGTGGATTGGCTTGGTTTCTTCTTGTTCGAAATTCATTTTAAATCGAAAATTAAATGACAGTCATTATATTTCATCTTTTTTTTTCGTATTCCTGGTACTGTATGCATAATGGAAACTGTTTTGGAGGAAGCTAACCTTATGGTCATCAATATACATACCGGGTGTAATAGGATCATGGTACACACCCCTTATCTCCCTTAAATTTGAAGGTTATAGATTGAAATTTAGGATAATAATAATAATAATAATAGGTATTTATTTCCAGAATTGTATGTACATTACAAAATGATAAAAACAAGTCACAAATTCCTTACAAAAAAATAAATCAATGAACTAATATATCTATGATATTTGTACATGACAAAAGACTATAAATTCATTTAAAGAATATGGTTCACATTTAATTAACAGTTCGAATAATTGTCTCTTGAAGAGTTTAATTTCTTTAATTGATCTTATTTTTCTAGGTAAATGATTGAACAGTTTCATACTGATTTAGTAATTATTACGCTCTGTACTCGTTAGTCTGTGAATAGGTAATAGATATTCAATCATTATCCTGGTAGGATTCACATTTTTACAATCCTGAAAATAGGAATTGTTCTCAAACAAAAATAACAAGAGTTTATAGATATATAAACCAGGGGAAATTTAATGAAGGAAACATCACTCTTAAATTAAATTTCCCTGTTGGTTTCTTCTTTATTATCTTCTTCATTTTCCTCTTCCCTTTCAACACTTTCTTCATCTTCTTCATATTCTTCATCACTGTCCATCTTGTCGAAGCGATGTATATTGACATTCTGCCAATTTGTATCGAAGATAGTGAAGGTACCTTCGAAAATTAACGTTGTCCTACACATCGGACAACATTTGGAAGAACTGGAGCACCACCTGTCGATGCATTCTTTGTGAAAACAATGCCTGCAATCGGTTAGGTACAGTTCTCCAGTCAACCTACTCAGACATACGCTGCAGTCTTCCTCAAAAGTTATACCCCTAGGAAAAAAAAAGTACATATTAATTCGCTGTTTGATAGGTACAATATGGTTATCGTTCATTTCATACACATATATTGAACAAAAATTTCTTTATAAAAATGCAACATTCAGAAACTGAAGATAACATTCGATTATATTGTTTCAAAAATAATTAAAGAAAACAATGATGTAAAAGCATTACCTTTCTGTACAGTCGTTGTACAACTTTTCGAAACTGAACTCATATAAATGATCCAAAGACATCTTTTTAGCTTTAAAATTATCTGTTCTGTACTTCACCACTGTTGAACTGATACTAAGCTAGTAAGCGTACCAACACACTTAAGTACTCAAATACGTCAGGCGCGGATCCAGGACCCACTTTTGGGGGGGGGGGGAAATTCTAGATTCTTCCGCCATTTTGGGACGTCATTTTTTTTTGCCGTTCATTAATATGGGTTTTCACAAAATGCATTGAAGGTGGAATGAATAGAATAAAAAATGTCCCCATTCATTTACTTGTATTTTCACATTATATGAAGTAACAAAGTGTATTAATTACATATCGATATTTATTTTGAAGTATCAAACTACTCAAACTGATTTCGAAATTCAATCTAAACAATGTGAAAAGGGAATATGATTTTTATTTTCGTTCAATTATATCTGATTTATTTTATCACCTTGGTAAAAATAAATATTTCAAAAAAGGGTTAAACTGTCGTTTCTTATTTGTTGACAGATACATTCCAAGAATTATTCATCTGATAATACATTAGATAGTTAAAATTTTCAGAATGGCCGTCAACCTCATTAGGTAAGTCATTATAAATATGACAAATAAATATTTTAAATGTACCTACACTCATTAAGAGTACCTAAGTCAAACTTTTGTTGGTTATCTGATGATGCCACGTTCATTAAACCATTATTTAACTTTCTAATAGATAACAGAGGTATCCATAAGAATTTGTGAATAAACTAAATTAGGTCCTGATATCAGCAACTAAATTCTTATTGTTCAGGGGTCAGTGATAAATAAATACCACGAAAAAAAAATTATAAAACAAATAAACAT
Source organism: Harmonia axyridis (assembly GCF_914767665.1). Classification (NCBI taxonomy): domain Eukaryota; kingdom Metazoa; phylum Arthropoda; class Insecta; order Coleoptera; family Coccinellidae; genus Harmonia; species Harmonia axyridis. The sequence continues at coordinate 52,223,625 of NC_059502.1, read as the reverse complement.
TTTAAAAAAACTTCAAGAAAAGCGTCTAACTTTTTCTGCTTATCTGATCACGTAATGGTCATTAAAGCATTATTTAATTATTTACTGATAGATAGTTGAATAATTCTCATACTTTCTTCTTAAAGTTATTCAACTATCTGTTTGTAATTAAAAAATGGATTAATAATTTTTTATGCATGATGTTATCAGATAAGTCACTATTGTTTGATGACTTCTTACAAGTTTTTTAAAATGTTTATTTGTCAAGCTATTATGGCTCATGAAATGGCATTTAATAATAACTTACTAATAGATGGCTGTAATTCGCTGTTTGAAAGGTACAATATGGTTATTTTCATTTCAAACACATATATGTATATCTAAATACATATTAGACATTCGAATAAAATTTTTTCCTTTTCAAATTACTCGATTGATCCTAGATAAATTTTTTCGATGAAAAGCTACAATGAGTTGTATTATTTACTTCTTGTCACAAATTTCATAGTTTTTATATTTCTCCTCAATGAAAAAGGTCACAGACATAGACAAGATAATTGTCTTGAGTCTGAATGAAAAAAACCAACAATAAAACAATCATTTATCTTTTCAGAGGCAATTACGAATTTCTTGTATAAACGACCTCAAACTGTCTTTGGATTATTATTGGATTTCGTGTTTAAACACCAAATCTTGCGTGCTTCAGGTAATTATCAAAAACTGACTGCACATATTTCAACCATCTTCAATCAAATAGACCGATAGTAGGAGAAGCTCACACGCTAATCAGCTCAAAAAAAACAGTAGGAGTGGCCTTTATCTGTGACTTCAAGGCTGTGAAAATTTTTGATTTACTTCTCGGAAAACAATTTTTTCATTTTGTTATATTTTATCCTAATTCTAAATAATACTGTGGATTGGCTTGGTTTCTACTTGTTCGAAATTCATTTTAAATCGAAAATTAAATGACAGTCATTATATTTCATCTTTTTTTTTCGTATTCCTGGTACTGTATGCATAATGGAAACTGTTTTGGAGGAAGCTAACCTTATGGTCATCAATATACATACCGGGTGTAATAGGATCATGGTACACACCCCTTATCTCCCTTAAATTTGAAGGTTATAGATTGAAATTTAGGATAATAATAATAATAATAATAATAGGTATTTATTTCCAGAATTGTATGTACATTACAAAATGATAAAAACAAGTCACAAATTCCTTACAAAAAAATAAATCAATGAACTAATATATCTATGATATTTGTACATGACAAAAGACTATAAATTCATTTAAAGAATATGGTTCACATTTAATTAACATTTCGAATAATTGTCTCTTGAAGAGTTTAATTTCTTTAATTGATCTTATTTTTCTAGGTAAATGATTGAACAGTTTCATACTGATTTAGTAATTATTACGCTCTGTACTCGTTAGTCTGTGAATAGGTAATAGATATTCAATCATTATCCTGGTAGGATTCACATTTTTACAATCCTGAAAATAGGATTTGTTCTCAAACAAAAATAACAAGAGTTTATAGATATATAAACCAGGGGAAATTTAATGAAGGAAACATCACTCTTAAATTAAATTTCCCTGTTGGTTTCTTCTTTATTATCTTCTTCATTTTCCTCTTCACTTTCAACACTTTCTTCATCTTCTTCATATTCTTCATCACTGTCCATCTTGTCGAAACGATGTATATTGACATTCTGCCAATTTGTATCGAAGATAGTGAAGGTACCTTCGAAAATTAACGTTGTCCTACACATCGGACAACATTTGGAAGAACTGGAGCACCACCTGTCGATGCATTCTTTGTGAAAACAATGCCTGCAATCGGTTAGGTACAGTTCTCCAGTCAACCTACTCAGACATACGCTGCAGTCTTCCTCAAAAGTTATACCCCTAGGAAAAAAAAAGTACATATTAATTCGCTGTTTGATAGGTACAATATGGTTATCGTTCATTTCATACACATATATTGAACAAAAATTTCTTTATAAAAATGCAACATTCAGAAACTGAAGATAACATTCGATTATATTGTTTCAAAAATAATTAAAGAAAACAATGATGTAAAAGCATTACCTTTCTGTACAGTCGTTGTACAACTTTTCGAAACTGAACTCATATAAATGATCCAAAGACATCTTTTTAGCTTTAAAATTATCTGTTCTGTACTTCACCACTGTTGAACTGATACTAAGCTAGTAAGCGTACCAACACACTTAAGTACTCAAATACGTCAGGCGCGGATCCAGGACCCACTTTTGGGGGGGGGGGGGGAAATTCTAGATTCTTCCGCCATTTTGGGACGTCATTTTTTTTTGCCGTTCATTAATATGGGTTTTCACAAAATGCATTGAAGGTGGAATGAATAGAATAAAAAATGTCCCCATTCATTTACTTGTATTTTCACATTATATGAAGTAACAAAGTGTATTAATTACATATCGATATTTATTTTGAAGTATCAAACTACTCAAACTGATTTCGTTCTTTAGTTGAACGTTTCGAAATTCAATCTAAACAATGTGAAAAGAGAATATGATTTTTATTTTCGTTCAATTATATCTGATTTATTTTATCACCTTGGTAAAAATAAATATTTCAAAAAAGGGTTAAACTGTCGTTTCTTATTTGTTGACAGATACATTCCAAGAATTATTCATCTGATAATACATTAGATAGTTAAAATTTTCAGAATGGCCGTCAACCTCATTAGGTAAGTCATTATAAATATGACAAATAAATATTTTAAATGTACCTACACTCATAAAGAGTACCTAAGTCAAACTTTTGTTGGTTATCTGATGATGCCACGTTCATTAAACCATTATTTAACTTTCTAATAGATAACAGAGGTATCCATAAGAATTTGTGAATAAACTAAATTAGGTCCTGATATCAGCAACTAAATTCTTATTGTTCAGGGGTCAGTGATAAATAAATACCACGAAAAAAAAATTATAAAACAAATAAACATTTTAAAAAAACTTCAAGAAAAGCGTCTAACTTTTTCTGCTTATCTGATCACGTTATGGTCATTAAAGCATTATTTAATTATTTACTGATAGATAGTTGAATAATTCTCATACTTTCTTCTTAAAGTTATTCAACTATCTGTTTGTAATTAAAAAATGGATTAATAATTTTTATGCATGATGTTATCAGATAAGTCACTATTGTTTGATGACTTCTTACAAGTTTTTTAAAATGTTTATTTGTCAAGCTATTATGGCTCATGAAATGGCATTTAATAATAACTTACTAATAGATGGCTGTAATTCGCTGTTTGAAAGGTACAATATGGTTATTTTCATTTCAAACACATATATGTATATCTAAATACATATTAGACATTCGAATAAAATTTTTTCCTTTTCAAATTACTCGATTGATCCTAGATAAATTTTTTCGATGAAAAGCTACAATGAGTTGTATTATTTACTTCTTGTCACAAATTTCATAGTTTTTATATTTCTCCTCAATGAAAAAGGTCACAGACATAGACAAGATAATTGTCTTGTGTCTGAATGAAAAAAACCAACAATAAAACAATCATTTATCTTTTCAGAGGCAATTACGAATTTCTTGTATAAACGACCTCAAACTGTCTTTGGATTATTATTGGATTTCGTGTTTAAACACCAAATCTTGCGTGCTTCAGGTAATTATCAAAAACTGACTGCACATATTTCAACCATCTTCAATCAAATAGACCGATAGTAGGAGAAGCTCACACGCGAATCAGCTCAAAAAAAACAGTAGGAGTGGCCTTTATCTGTGACTTCAAGGCTGTGAAAATTTTTGATTTACTTCTCGGAAAACAATTTTTTCATTTTGTTATATTTTATCCTAATTCTAAATAATACTGTGGATTGGCTTGGTTTCTACTTGTTCGAAATTCATTTTAAATCGAAAATTAAATGACAGTCATTATATTTCATCTTTTTTTTTCGTATTCCTGGTACTGTATGCATAATGGAAACTGTTTTGGAGGAAGCTAACCTTATGGTCATCAATATACATACCGGGTGTAATAGGATCATGGTACACACCCCTTATCTCCCTTAAATTTGAAGGTTATAGATTGAAATTTAGGATAATAATAATAATAGGTATTTATTTCCAGAATTGTATGTACATTACAAAATGATAAAAACAAGTCACAAATTCCTTACAAAAAAATAAATCAATGAACTAATATATCTATGATATTTGTACATGACAAAAGACTATAAATTCATTTAAAGAATATGGTTCACATTTAATTAACAGTTCGAATAATTGTCTCTTGAAGAGTTTAATTTCTTTAATTGATCTTATTTTTCTAGGTAAATGATTGAACAGTTTCATACTGATTTAGTAATTATTACGCTCTGTACTCGTTAGTCTGTGAATAGGTAATAGATATTCAATCATTATCCTGGTAGGATTCACATTTTTACAATCCTGAAAATAGGAATTGTTCTCAAACAAAAATAACAAGAGTTTATAGATATATAAACCAGGGGAAATTTAATGAAGGAAACATCACTCTTAAATTAAATTTCCCTGTTGGTTTCTTCTTTATTATCTTCTTCATTTTCCTCTTCACTTTCAACACTTTCTTCATCTTCTTCATATTCTTCATCACTGTCCATCTTGTCGAAACGATGTATATTAACATTCTGCCAATTTGTATCGAAGATAGTGAAGGTACCTTCGAAAATTAACGTTGTCCTACACATCGGACAACATTTGGAAGAACTGGAGCACCACCTGTCGATGCATTCTTTGTGAAAACAATGCCTGCAATCGGTTAGGTACAGTTCTCCAGTCAACCTACTCAGACATACGCTGCAGTCTTCCTCAAAAGTTATACCCCTAGGAAAAAAAAAGTACATATTAATTCGCTGTTCGATAGGTACAATATGGTTATCGTTCTTCATACACATATATTGAACAAAAATTTCTTTATAAAAATGCAACATTCAGAAACTGAAGATAACATTCGATTATATTGTTTCAAAAATAATTAAAGAAAACAATGATGTAAAAGCATTACCTTTCTGTACAGTCGTTGTACAACTTTTCGAAACTGAACTCATATAAATGATCCAAAGACATCTTTTTAGCTTTAAAATTATCTGTTCTGTACTTCACCACTGTTGAACTGATACTAAGCTAGTAAGCGTACCAACACACTTAAGTACTCAAATACGTCAGGCGCGGATCCAGGACCCACTTTTGGGGGGGGGGGGGGAAATTCTAGATTCTTCCGCCATTTTGGGACGTCATTTTTTTTGCCGTTCATTAATATGGGTTTTCACAAAATGCATTGAAGGTGGAATGAATAGAATAAAAAATGTCCCCATTCATTTACTTGTATTTTCACATTATATGAAGTAACAAAGTGTATTAATTACATATCGATATTTATTTTGAAGTATCAAACTACTCAAACTGATTTCGTTCTTTAGTTGAACGTTTCGAAATTCAATCTAAACAATGTGAAAAGAGAATATGATTTTTATTTTCGTTCAATTATATCTGATTTATTTTATCACCTTGGTAAAAATAAATATTTCAAAAAAGGGTTAAACTGTCGTTTCTTATTTGTTGACAGATACATTCCAAGAATTATTCATCTGATAATACATTAGATAGTTAAAATTTTCAGAATGGTCGTCAACCTCATTAGGTAAGTCATTATAAATATGACAAATAAATATTTTAAATGTACCTACACTCATTAAGAGTACCTAAGTCAAACTTTTGTTGGTTATCTGATGATGCCACGTTCATTAAACCATTATTTAACTTTCTAATAGATAACAGAGGTATCCATAAGAATTTGTGAATAAACTAAATTAGGTCCTGATATCAGCAACTAAATTCTTATTGTTCAGGGGTCAGTGATAAATAAATACCACGAAAAAAAAATTATAAAACAAATAAACATTTTAAAAAAACTTCAAGAAAAGCGTCTAACTTTTTCTGCTTATCTGATCACGTTATGGTCATTAAAGCATTATTTAATTATTTACTGATAGATAGTTGAATAATTCTCATACTTTCTTCTTAAAGTTATTCAACTATCTGTTTGTAATTAAAAAATGGATTAATAATTTTTTATGCATGATGTTATCAGATAAGTCACTATTGTTTGATGACTTCTTACAAGTTTTTTAAAATGTTTATTTGTCAAGCTATTATGGCTCATGAAATGGCATTTAATAATAACTTACTAATAGATGGCTGTAATTCGCTGTTTGAAAGGTACAATATGGTTATTTTCATTTCAAACACATATACAGTGGACTCTCGATAAGTCGAACTCCCAGGGACCACATAAAACTGTTCGACTTATCTATAGTTCGGCTCACCAAACGTTCGAGTTATTGAGGTGGGAGTTCGACTCATTGAGGGAAAAACTCGAGGTAATACATATTGATCATCGTTAGTCAATGAGAAGCAAGCGTATATGTATTTTACATTTAATGAAAAATATGTATACATACATTGTACATATTCTAATCACATATCTTCATAAAATTCATACGGGTTTAAAAAAATCGTTAATTTTCATTTGCTTTAAACGTTTTTTTTCCAATTTGGAAACGACCGAAGATATTTCATTTAGTTTCCTGAAAATGTCGTATTCGATATCTTCAGAACTTTCCAGAAAACATCTGATCGTATCGATAGCTTGTCTAGCTTCTTGAACAGTTGGTGGTGTAGGTGGCTCAATTTCAGGGTCCTCCAAATTGTCCAAACCTGCATCGTCTTCTTCTTCCCTTCCTAACACTTCACGTACGATGCTTTCATCTGTAGGTGGAAAGCATACCGGTAGATCACAATCCACCTCCACAAATTCGTTAAAGTTTGCATCCACATCAAATACAGATGAAAGGATTCCCCATCCATCAATTTCCACTTCTTCTGGATTTTCCAGCGCTGTGTCTGATTCATCGGTGGTAATCACGTCGAATCCACATGCAGAAAAACAATTCTGAATTGTTCGAGGGCTCACTTCATCCCATGCCTTCTTGATGAAATGTAGAGCTTCTAATACATTTATTGGGACTACAGCACGATTTTCCTGTATTTGTCGAAGCACATGGTTTACTACTTCAGTACGGTATTTAACCTTAAAATTTTTAATGATTCCCAAATCCAAGGGCTGTAGTTTCGATGTCGTGTTTGGTGGTAGAAACTCTACTTTTAACGATATAAGAACAGGCAAGGGATTATGAGCTGGACAATTGTCTATGAAGAGAAGAGCCCTCTTCTTTTTTTTTGTCAACTCGTTATCCCACTTTTGCAACCATTCTCTAAAAATAATTCCAGTCATCCATGCTCTAGAATTCGCAGTATACTCTGTAGGAAAGGTTTTAACATTTTTGAAACAACGGGGCTTCAACGATTTGCCTATAACGCATGGTACATGTTTCACTGAACCGCTCATATTAACAGCAAGCAAAACAGTTAAACGTTCTTTACTTTCCTTACCACCATGACAATCTGTGTTTTTGAAATCTAATGTTTTGTTGGGTAAACATCTGTAAAACAGCCCGGTTTCGTCTGCGTTGTAGATCTCATCGGATGTGTACGTTTCCAATAAATCCGATAGATGAGCTAGCCATTCAGCACAAGTGTCTTCATTAACGCTAGCACTTTCGCCTGACAAGGTTCTTCCAGCAATTCCGTACCTTTTTTTAAAATTGGATAGCCAACCACTACTCGCTGCAAATTCGTGGCCTAGGGAAGATGCGAATTCCTTCGCTTTCTGTTGAAGAAGTGGTCCATTTACTGGAATATTGTTTTTGCGCGTTTCCTGGAACCACTTTATCAAACATTTTTCAACATCTGAGTGCTGAGGCAATTTTTGACGGTACCGGTGTACTGATTTTCCTTCTGCAGTGGAAGCGATGATTTTCATTTTGTTTTTGATGATGGTTGACAGGGTAGATTTAGGAATTCCGAACTGGATAGCGATGAGGCTTTTACTTTTTTCGCCTTTCTCTACTTCCCGAATGAGTTCCAGTTTATCTGCTACTGATAAAATTTTGAGTTTTCGCGGAGCCATGACTTATAACGCTCTTGGCACACGATGGCTTCATAAACAAATAAGGAATGAATTGAACTAATGTCCCTCGACTCCTGAGCGGTTGAAGAACACATTATGGTGGCTGCCACTTGTGGTGATTGGTTTGCGTAACGAATCCTTTTCGCTTTCATTCGTGAGATCAAAAAGTTCGACTCATTGAGGCGATGGTGGTCAGGAGTACGACTCATAGAGGTGGAGATTTCCGCGGAGCCCTTCCAGCAGTTCGACTCATCTAATAGTCTCTTTAGTCCCAAGAACACTGTTCGACTCATTGAGGTGAAATTACATAGGGTAAGATACGCAGGAATCGGGACTGGAGAAACAGTTCGACTTATCAAAGAGTTCGACTTACCGATGTTCGACTTATCGAGAGTCCACTGTATGTATATCTAAATACATATTAGACATTCGAATAAAATTTTTTCCTTTTCAAATTACTCGATTGATCCTAGATAAATTTTTCCGATGAAAAGCTACAATGAGTTGTATTATTTACTTCTTGTCACAAATTTCATAGTTTTTATATTTCTCCTCAATGAAAAAGGTCACAGACATAGACAAGATAATTGTCTTGAGTCTGAATGAAAAAAACCAACAATAAAACAATCATTTATCTTTTCAGAGGCAAATACGAGTTTCTTGTATAAACGACCTCAAACTGTCTTTGGATTATTATTGGATTTCGTGTTTAAACACCAAATCTTGCGTGCTTCAGGTAATTATCAAAAACTGACTGCACATATTTCAACCATCTTCAATCAAATAGACCGATAGTAGGAGAAGCTCACACGCGAATCAGCTCAAAAAAAACAGTAGGAGTGGCCTTTATCTGTGACTTCAAGGCTGTGAAAATTTTTGATTTACTTCTCGGAAAACAATTTTTTCATTTTGTTATATTTTATCCTAATTCTAAATAATTCTGTGGATTGGCTTGGTTTCTACTTGTTCGAAATTCATTTTAAATCGAAAATTAAATGACAGTCATTATATTTCATCTTTTTTTTTCGTATTCCTGGTACTGTATGCATAATGGAAACTGTTTTGGAGGAAGCTAACCTTATGGTCATCAATATACATACCGGGTGTAATAGGATCATGGTACACACCCCTTATCTCCCTTAAATTTGAAGGTTATAGATTGAAATTTAGGATAATAATAATAATAATAATAGGTATTTATTTCCAGAATTGTATGTACATTACAAAATGATAAAAACAAGTCACAAATTCCTTACAAAAAAATAAATCAATGAACTAATATATCTATGATATTTGTACATGACAAAAGACTATAAATTCATTTAAAGAATATGGTTCACATTTAATTAACAGTTCGAATAATTGTCTCTTGAAGAGTTTAATTTCTTTAATTGATCTTATTTTTCTAGGTAAATGATTGAACAGTTTCATACTGATTTAGTAATTATTACGCTCTGTACTCGTTAGTCTGTGAATAGGTAATAGATATTCAATCATTATCCTGGTAGGATTCACATTTTTACAATCCTGAAAATAGGAATTGTTCTCAAACAAAAATAACAAGAGTTTATAGATATATAAACCAGGGGAAATTTAATGAAGGAAACATCACTCTTAAATTAAATTTCCCTGTTGGTTTCTTCTTTATTATCTTCTTCATTTTCCTCTTCACTTTCAACACTTTCTTCATCTTCTTCATATTCTTCATCACTGTCCATCTTGTCGAAACGATGTATATTGACATTCTGCCAATTTGTATCGAAGATAGTGAAGGTACCTTCGAAAATTAACGTTGTCCTACACATCGGACAACATTTGGAAGAACTGGAGCACCACCTGTCGATGCATTCTTTGTGAAAACAATGCCTGCAATCGGTTAGGTACAGTTCTCCAGTCAACCTACTCAGACATACGCTGCAGTCTTCCTCAAAAGTTATACCCCTAGGAAAAAAAAGTACATATTAATTCGCTGTTTGATAGGTACAATATGGTTATCGTTCATTTCATACACATATATTGAACAAAAATTTCTTTATAAAAATGCAACATTCAGAAACTGAAGATAACATTCGATTATATTGTTTCAAAAATAATTAAAGAAAACAATGATGTAAAAGCATTACCTTTCTGTACAGTCGTTGTACAACTTTTCGAAACTGAACTCATATAAATGATCCAAAGACATCTTTTTAGCTTTAAAATTATCTGTTCTGTACTTCACCACAGTTGAACTGATACTAAGCTAGTAAGCGTACCAACACACTTAAGTACTCAAATACGTCAGGCGCGGATCCAGGACCCACTTTTGGGGGGGGGGGGGAATTCTAGATTCTTCCGCCATTTTGGGACGTCATTTTTTTTTGCCGTTCATTAATATGGGTTTTCACAAAATGCATTGAAGGTGGAATGAATAGAATAAAAAATGTCCCCATTCATTCACTTGTATTTTCACATTATATGAAGTAACAAAGTGTATTAATTACATATCGATATTTATTTTGAAGTATCAAACTACTCAAACTGATTTCGTTCTTTAGTTGAACGTTTCGAAATTCAATCTAAACAATGTGAAAAGAGAATATGATTTTTATTTTCGTTCAATTATATCTGATTTATTTTATCACCTTGGTAAAAATAAATATTTCAAAAAAGGGTTAAACTGTCGTTTCTTATTTGTTGACAGATACATTCCAAGAATTATTCATCTGATAATACATTAGATAGTTAAAATTTTCAGAATGGCCGTCAACCTCATTAGGTAAGTCATTATAAATATGACAAATAAATATTTTAAATGTACCTACACTCATTAAGAGTACCTAAGTCAAACTTTTGTTGGTTATCTGATGATGCCACGTTCATTAAACCATTATTTAACTTTCTAATAAATAACAGAGGTATCCATAAGAATTTGTGAATAAACTAAATTAGGTCCTGATATCAGCAACTGAATTCTTATTGTTCAGGGGTCAGTGATAAATAAATACCACGAAAAAAAAATTATAAAACAAATAAACATTTTAAAAAAACTTCAAGAAAAGCGTCTAACTTTTTCTGCTTATCTGATCACGTTATGGTCATTAAAGCATTATTTAATTATTTACTGATAGATAGTTGAATAATTCTCATACTTTCTTCTCAAAGTTATTCAACTATCTGTTTGTAATTAAAAAATGGATTAATAATTTTTTATGCATGATGTTATCAGATAAGTCACTATTGTTTGATGACTTCTTACAAGTTTTTTAAAATTTTTATTTGTCAAGCTATTATTGCTCATGAAATGGCATTTAATAATAACTTACTAATAGATGGCTGTAATTCGCTGTTTGAAAGGTACAATATGGTTATTTTCATTTCAAACACATATATGTATATCTAAATACATATTAGACATTCGAATAAAATTTTTTCCTTTTCAAATTACTCGATTGATCCTAGATAAATTTTTTCGATGAAAAGCTACAATGAGTTGTATTATTTACTTCTTGTCACAAATTTCATAGTTTTTATATTTCTCCTCAATGAAAAAGGTCACAGACATAGACAAGATAATTGTCTTGAGTCTGAATGAAAAAAACCAACAATAAAACAATCATTTATCTTTTCAGAGGCAATTACGAATTTCTTGTATAAACGACCTCAAACTGTCTTTGGATTATTATTGGATTTCGTGTTCAAACACCAAATCTTGCGTGCTTCGAGTAATTATCAAAAACTGACTGCACATATTTCAACCATCTTCAATCAAATAGACCTATAGTAGGAGAAGCTCACACGCGAATCAGCTCAAAAAAAACAGTAGGAGTGGCCTTTATCTGTGACTTCAAGGCTGTGAAAATTTTTGATTTACTTCTCGGAAAACAATTTTTTCATTTTGTTATATTTTATCCTAATTCTAAATAATACTGTGGATTGGCTTGGTTTCTACTTGTTCGAAATTCATTTTAAATCGAAAATTAAATGACAGTCATTATATTTCATCTTTTTTTTTCGTATTCCTGGTACTGTATGCATAATGGAAACTGTTTTGGAGGAAGCTAACCTTATGGTCATCAATATACATACCGGGTGTAATAGGATCATGGTACACACCCCTTATCTCCCTTAAATTTGAAGGTTATAGATTGAAATTTAGGATAATAATAATAATAGGTATTTATTTCCAGAATTGTATGTACATTACAAAATGATAAAAACAAGTCACAAATTCCTTACAAAAAAATAAATCAATGAACTAATATATCTATGATATTTGTACATGACAAAGACTATAAATTCATTTAAAGAATATGGTTCACATTTAATTAACAGTTCGAATAATTGTCTCTTGAAGAGTTTAATTTCTTTAATTGATCTTATTTTTCTAGGTAAATGATTGAACAGTTTCATACTGATTTAGTAATTATTACGCTCTGTACTCGTTAGTCTGTGAATAGGTAATAGATATTCAATCATTATCCTGGTAGGATTCACATTTTTACAATCCTGAAAATAGGAATTGTTCTCAAACAAAAATAACAAGAGTTTATAGATATATAAACCAGGGGAAATTTAATGAAGGAAACATCACTCTTAAATTAAATTTCCCTGTTGGTTTCTTCTTTATTATCTTCTTCATTTTCCTCTTCACTTTCAACACTTTCTTCATCTTCTTCATATTCTTCATCACTGTCCATCTTGTCGAAACGATGTATATTGACATTCTGCCAATTTGTATCGAAGATAGTGAAGGTACCTTCGAAAATTAACGTTGTCCTACACATCGGACAACATTTGGAAGAACTGGAGCACCACCTGTCGATGCATTCTTTGTGAAAACAATGCCTGCAATCGGTTAGGTACAGTTCTCCAGTCAACCTACTCAGACATACGCTGCAGTCTTCCTCAAAAGTTATACCCCTAGGAAAAAAAAAGTACATATTAATTCGCTGTTCGATAGG